>NW_028288861.1:11752500-12052500 GCF_059628265.1 Tinamus guttatus | reverse complement strand
AAAACAAAATTCCTTTCATTCCAATCTTCTTGTAATCTCCTGAATATCCACAAAAAAATCTAAAATCATTAAAAAGACTGCTAATCATCTGTGCCAGAGCAGCAATGCACTGTGGGGAATGTGCCCCAGGATCTGCCATGACCTGAGACTACTCCAGAGATCTGGAGAATCACAGTACAGTTGCTCAGGAGATATAGCCAGAGCAGACTTTTTAGAAAACTTTCTGAAACTTCCTTCTATTTGGATGAGAAATACTAAGAGAAAGGCCAGTTGGAATTCAGAAGTGCAAAATCAGAAGCGAATATGAATATATATTTATACACATGCATATTTCTATATATACATGTATATATATATATATATGCACATGCATGCGCACACACGCATATAGATCTGTATAATTTCTTACAAGTTAAATCCAGTCTTTAAAACTACAGGAAAATTTGGAATTGGATTCACTTCAAGCCTGAGAATTTTGAATAAGTTCCTGTTTTATCAGGAGTTCATCTATCCTACACACTTCTGTAGAATAACTGATTATTGCCCATAATCCGCAGACCTAACCAGACACCAGTAGAGGTTCAGACTTCAGGAGCTATACCTTAAAAAGTGGTCTTAAGGTAGCTGCTTAGGGTTAAGTACCACGCTTATGATATGTCATGTCTCATTTATGAACAAGGAGAAAAGACCTGCTAGTCATCTGTGTTTGTAATCCTCATGCCTCTGCTTACTTAGTATTCAGCTCCCTTATGATGCAGACAAAAAATCACAAGTGATTACTGCTTGTAGGAACTCGTTAAAGTAGGAAAACTCAATTGCTTGCAATCACATATTCTCACCCTTATTTCTCTCAGTATCTGCTGTGTTCTCTCTGCTGGACATTATCACTGTGGACCAAGGGATCAGCTGAAAAGACTGCAAAGATAAGATTCATCTGAGCTCTGAACACATCAGAGTTCCTCATGAAGAAAAATTCTAGGTAGTCTAATTGCACTTAATCACACTGCATCTCCGCAGCTTAGTCTTCAATAGCGGAGAGAGGAAAATCAGGGAAAAAAGAAAATAAGAAATGGACTGAGCCTCTGTGTGTTGAATGAAGATGTTCAGCTTTATTCAGAACCAATTACACTGAAGAAACTTAGGAGTGGAGTTAGCTATTTCTTTATCTAAGGAAAGGTCTACAGGTATGTTTGCATCTCTTTTACTATTTAGGCATTCATCTTGTTAACCTTAATGCTTCTAACCTTTTTAAATGCAAGAAATAAACCTGTAAGGATATATGGCTTAGAAGAGACCCTTCTTAAGCCATGGGAAAGCCAGAAATGTTTCTATGATTTTTTATACACTATTCTCTCTGTTATAGGTTTCCTTCTTGTCATTAGGTTTTCATGAGTTCTCAGGACAATACAAACCTACCTGCTTAGAAAGTGACACCCTCTAAGCAAATGCTGTGTCATTTGTAATAAAAGACAAATGAAAAATCAAAACACACAAGCACAGAAACAACATTGAGTAAAAAGGAATTTATCAATCAGACTTTGTATTGCTCCTCTGTTACACGTGAATGCTACTTAGAAGCTGAAAAAGTAAAATTACCAATAACTCATACACAGAGAAAATGTGCAAAAATCTAAGGCATAATCCAAAACATCACTAAGGTACCTTCCACACAATGTGCAATTTAAACACTGAAATCTTGAAGGCTGATCTGAAAAACTCCATATACTCACTTACGCATCTGACAGTACATAGACATTTAAGTTTGCATATTTAGGTCACTTTTGTGCACTTTCTCAGCTGCATGAAGTATCTAACAAAATATCTAAAGGCACGTGTCCTCCACCCAGTCCATCAGGGTTCAAAACACCGCGTCCTTGCGGTGTCCACCCAGTGCCAACCTGGTGCTCACCGGCTGGCCCAGGAGGTTTGCTCAGAGATTTGCTCAATATGCTTCATGCATATTGACAGCATCAGCTTCAGCACATTGCATCACTCCCACAGACACTTTCATTCAAAAATAGGTCAGGAGAAGGCGGCAAGTGCCTTTACAGCAAGGCTATTACGCAAAATGTGTTTAGCGATATCACATCCTCCTCCTTCTCCCCCTTCTTGTCGGCTCTCTTCTGAAAGAGGAGACAGTTGTCTTCCCTGACACATACAACTTAAACACAGAAGTGCAGGCGAGGTGTTTTTGTTGCAGATCTTAGTTCCACAAAACCTGATTTGGGCTATGGATAAGTGCCTAAATTCAGGAGAAAGGCAAAATTTTAGATGCTTCCCTCTGACATTTTCTTGTGTGTTGCTTAGCCATCTCCCATCTCAGCATATTGGCTCACATGAATCATGTTTGAGGGCTGTACTGGAAAGTTTAGATGTCCCACGCTGCACAGTGAATTCCACTGTTGAGACGTGCATCAAGTTTTGAGGTGCTGAATCATGGAACAGTCCCCCACACTTTTTCTGATTTGGCCTCTTACCCAGCTTTTGGAAAGTTCAAGTCAAAGTCTGTTAAATCCTTCCCCAGAGATCTGTGAGAGCCCTGTGCCTTTCTATTTCATATATCCAAATGAAAGGAGACAGATCCTAAAAACTGAATAAAATGAATTCACAGGGTTATTCCAAAGAACTCCCAATTAGTGCCAGGAACTAAATGACACTATTTCACCCTACAAAAATTTCAGTTCAGCAGGTAAAATACAGAGGATGAGTTGTTGTTTCTCTAAATTCCATGAGGTATTGCCTTCAGCAGGAAAAGGGAATTGAAAGCAACACAGATACTTCTTTTTTTTTTTATTTTATTCACAAAGATGACAATAAACTTGATACCCCTGAGCATGATTTCTGTTTCAGAAAGCTACCTGCAAATGAAGCAAGGGATGCAGTGACAAGACAAAGCAACAAGAGTCGTTTTATTTGTACACATAATTCAGAAAAAAAATGAAATCCTTGGTTAGTATTACTTCCCTGATATTCAAGCCAATTTCTGCTTTTTTTTCCAGTGCCATGCAGGCTTGCAATCACATTGAAACTGATATTACATTCTAACATGCGGCCTATCAAAGTCATGCACAGGTTTGAATCTGTGTTTTTCTGAATACTGGTTTTGAAATATAAGCAATTGCAATACCAGGAAATTTTTGAAAAAGGCATTAATGTAGGATTCTTCCTCCTAACTTTCTCTCCCATATTTTCCCTCCCTGGGAATTATCTGCAAGATGATTATCATCACAGTCAGAATTATCTGTTCTGTGTTTCTTGCCTTCTTATGCTACACAGTTCACTTTTAAATTTTACTGAAAATCCCCCTGAGAATCATGCTATTCAAGTTTCCTGAATCAAAATCCTCAATAAAGATTAGTTCATAGGACTTACAGGTCAGTTTTGTTAGTTTCATGTTAAAGATGCTGAAAGGGTGGCACAAGAGGTGAGTAAAAGAGCCCTCTGCCCACTGAATGAACTAGAAATGGCATCCAACATGCACTTTCCTGCTGTGGCCATCAGGCTTTCTGCCTCCCAGCACCAGCATGCTTTTCCAAGTTCTATTCTTGTAATGCTCAAGGGGACAGATTAACTTTTTTGTTTTTAATGAAAAGTCTATGTGGTCGATGGGTATTAACTTGGACTAAAACGATTGCCAAGGGCCACGCTGAAGGCTCACTGACACTGTCAAAGATACAAGCATGCTGATCTGCATTTTCATCTGTGTTTTGCATTCCCAGATCAGTTCTTGCCCCTCAAAACACCGAGCAGGGCTCCCTAGAGCTCTCTGTTAGGTATCACAGTGTGGGTGCACACATATCGTGTTAGTTCTGATAAAGGAGGCCAGGTATGTTTTAATAACCTTCAATGTGGAAGGTATTTGCACACCACTCTTACACACAGCCAGTCACTGTGTATCTTGGCAAAGCAAGATCCCTTTCTGAGGAAAGAGAACTATTTCCATCTTTAATAAGTCATTCCAAGTTTCCTGTGATGTTATAAATAATCGGGCAAGCAGCCGGCTTTATTCTCCCTAATTCGATATGGCAGGCTTGGAGAGTAGGAAAGTTCAGTCTCAACATAAGCTCTGGAGCTGGACTTTAACCAAGATTTCCCCCCTGCCTCTCCTAATGAGATAAAGTTTATCATAAAACATGCTTACCAAGGCAGCTGAGACAGAGCCCAGGCTTCACATCTATTTCCTAGGAGCCCTGCGCTCGCAGGCAGGTCCGTGTGCTGCGTGCATGAGGTCACGGCGCGCTGCGTTTCCTTCGGGGAGCTGGCAGCGAGACTGACAGTGTTAGCTAATGCACTTGTCATTTGGGAAAATAAAAGAAGTGCTTGCAAAACACAGTCTAAATTAGTTTGTGAGTAATCGTAAAGGAAACATAAAGTCACACTCTTTTATATGCATGCTGGGAAGGCAGTGAGGTGATGCATTCAGTACCTGGGTTGCTGGAAAAGGTCAAGCACCCTTCATGACAAGCTGAGATCTTTTCAAAACTTTGGGAAGATACAGTGATCCCCAGGAGACTTGCAAGAGCTGCACAGTGCAGAGACATGAGGTGATCACAGAGCTTATTTTTATGCCCAAAGGAAGGGCAATTAAAAGGACACATGCCTTCATAATTTGTAGGAGAGATGAACAGGGCTTGCGATCATTGAACCTGAGAAAAGGTTTTTTTCAAGGCTGACTCTGTAAATGATGCTCTGCAATGTTTTGGGAAAGTCATTCAAGCTGTTTCTAATTGTCATTCCATTTGTTAAAGAAGTTGGATAAATACCCTTCTACCTATGTCTTGAAAACTTCAGGAAAATTAATTAGATAATGTTATGGAAATGGCTTGTAGGCCCTCTATAATATGACTGCAGGCCAAGGCAGCGCATGAATGTTCATTACTTCCACATAAAAGGGCAAGAGTTGTTTTTTTTGTTGTTGTTCAAAAGCCTCGGGTTATGTTTTCAGATTGGCCTCGTTTTCCAGAACACAACCCAGATGTATTGTTATGGATTTTAAAATGAAGTTATTGCTTAAAGGTAAAACATGATAATAGGAAAATTAACTTGTTCTGATGAGTCATAACATAAAGTAATTTCCCTTTGAAAACAAAACTAAAACCTCAGCTTGCTCCCTTAACCCAGATGGTGTTTTTTTAGAAGAGGTAACATATCCAACTTGGATATATTATGCTTCCTAAATGACTCTGTATTCCTAAAAAAGTTATTATATGAAAATTAAGAATATTTTCCTAAAGATATCCTCTCCGGATTTTAAATTCTGTTTAAGAAAATTAAGAAACTGTTAGCTGAGTTATGTTTTCCTTTAAGTTGTATGACTTCTTGAGAAAGATCACCAAAGTGCCTTTTCTAATCCTCTCTTTTTTATTTCTTTCTGTTCATCAGAATGAGAAAGTTTCTCTCAAAGCTCGAGAAGCTCTGCTTGGACAGTGGCGTAACATGCAATGAGAGATAGGAAGATTGAAAGATGTATAAGGACTGAAAAGTTCGTCTCGGGTAGTTGCATAGCAGCAGGTCTGAGCGACACAACCTGACTACTTCCTAGTAATTGTGGACCTGAATGTCATTTCCACAAAGGTCACTTCACACCACTCAGGTGGTGGAAAGGAGTCTTAAGGTGTGTATAAATCATGTTTATACCTACCACAAGGCCTCTTTATATGGCTAAGCCAGTGGAAAGTTGCTTTGGTGCAAATGCACTTTACGTACTCATACTTTTAATTTGGCATAAAAAGAAAAAAAAAAAAAAAAGAAAGAAAAACCCTTTCAATGTCCCAAGTTAAGGTTGGATAATAGCCATACTGTAACATAAGCTAGGATTTCAAAAGTGTCTCAGGAAACAGGTCTCCAGCTTCCATTCACTTTTCAAGGGGTTGAGTGACTCACTTCCCCAGGCCTGTTTGAAACCCTATCCAGAATGATTACTCTGTGTATGACTAGATTGTTTTCTAATGACTGACTGGAATCAAAAACTATCAAAAAGTGTCTACTTTGGGTCAAGCGATAGAGCACTTTTTGTTTTCAGCACAGGAGGCCTTACCTAGCTGTCCATGTCCAAGCTTTAGCTGGCAAAGGTATTGTTTTTGCCTATGGCATCACTAAAGTGCCACCTCTAAGGAACTAATCAGGATGAGGCTTGACTAATGCTTGAATGCTTTCATGGAAGGTTCCCAAGGCAAACACCAGGTGTTAGTCATTCTGTAGGCCTCACTGCTCCCTTTGAGTCAACACTGAACCATTGCCTCAGAATTTCAAGAAGAGCCAGCAAACAAATTACCCTGTGGGCAACCACCAACTACAGGGTCGACAGTTTTTGTTCTATAGCTACCAATGTTGTTTGTACTCCAGTGGTGCCTGAGGCAGTAGCAAAAAATAGAATCATTCTATTAGCTATACTCAGATATATGTGAAGAGACTGTCTGCGCTCTCAAGTAGAATGAGAAGGCTAAGGAATTAAAAGAAAAAGGAAATTGTGGCAGCGAGATCTATACTTAAAATAGTTTATGTGAAAGTTAAGAATTTAGTCCAAACTTAGCCAATCTAACTTAAAGTAGCTCTCCAGCTTCCTTCTGCAATCAGCGGGGAGAGACAGATACCTCCAGAAGAGGAGTATTTCTTCCTGGACACTTTACAAACAGCATGGATTAATCATCCTTTGCATGGTTCTCTCTCCACTGACAATATAGACATCTTAAAGGTTTAATTTATATTACACAAAGAACTTCAGTCTCCTTGGCCTCAGAGCTTTAACTGCAATATTGTTGGGATCATACATAGAATAAAGCTAAACAGAGTCATGTATCTTTAAGAATCTGATTTTCTTATGATTCAACAAATAAAAGGTGAGAATCACATGGATTCACACACACACAAACATACACACACATATATGGATTATTCAATCAATATCTGAAACTATTATCAATGATCACTTCTGGAAAGCAGAAAGTACAAGGTGATTAATAATGATGGGCCCTATTGATTTTATTAACAAACAATTCCTCAAACAAATATTCTTTGCTCTAAGGAGGCAAAATTCCCAGAGCACTGAGTGTCTAAGTATCTACTGATTTATTATGCTAGAAGTAAGGTCACTTAATGCACTGGATATTTTTCCCCTTAGTAAGTAATATTAGAAAACATCTCAAGTCTTAGCCTCACTAGGAGTTTTGCAATAACAAATGTCAAGTTCCTTGCATGACATTGAACTTGCAAACACCTTCAACTACTTAATTCTGAGACATGAGCTTGAAATTAGTCCATTATGGTATTAAACTGCAACATCATTTTCTGCATTGAATATATAATGTTAAATATCTACATCTATACTTAGACATGATTGTATTGATTTGGATTTGATACAGTCTCTGTAAATTAGGGTGCCTAATACGTAAGAGACCAAATACAGAAATCCAGGGAGGACCATTTAAGCTGGTGTGATGATTCTTTGGATGTGTTTCTTCTTACCTATCTGTAACCACCTACACATAAGCATCTGATCTAAGCTACCTGTTCTGAGTTTCTCTGTGCTCCGTACAGATGGACGGGCACATGAAGAGGGTGATTCATCACTCATAGGTTAGTCATGACTTTAAGATAGAAAAGTCAGAGTGTGGAGGTGGCTACCTCTCTTCAGTGACTATAGATAGAGTCTTAGTAAATAGCTTGTACTTTAGATGGCTAAATTTAGGAAAGATTAATCCCAGTGCTAATGACTATGAATGACTCCTTAGTAAATATCAATCAGTTATAAGTAAAGGCTTTTTTTTTCTTTCATAATACTTAACAGCAGACAGAATTCTTCACTAGAAGTTGACTTTTTTATAACTCTCTCTTCCAACTTGGAAAAGGCACAAAAGAAAAGGAATTTTCAGTAGGAGGTGCCCACTGTGCTTATGTTCATTTATATTAGCAAGCCAGTTTATACTTTGTTTCTTTCTGTCTGAATATCATTGCCTTTTAGATTAACCATACCTATTTTAGATAATCAGTGAAATCAGTTGTTTTCTGGAACTCCTTAATCCAATGGGCTTTAGTATTTCCAAATTACTTTTTTTGAATAGGTCCTGAAAATATCTTTGGGAGATTCTTCTCAAAGTAGTAATCAGTGATACCTTGCCAAGTGAAATACACTATTTAGCAAAGCAAAATTAAGGCTCAAGCACACAGCCTTGACTTCAATCTGAAATCAGGCCTCCAGGCAGTCTGATTGGAATTTTTAGTTATGGAAGAACTTAATTTGCCATATATTCCTGTAGCAAACGAAATGTCCCAGTACAAAACTCTACGACTTTGAGATTAACTGGTTTCTCTTTCTTTATGCTGTGGAAATGTGTGTTATTAAGCATGAACCTTCATTCTATCTCTGTAGTCATAAAATATCACCACATTTGATGATGCACTAAAAAAAGCAATCAGACCTATTCCTGTCCTGACTTGCCAGTAGTAGCAAATTTGGCAACTAGAGGAGTGCATTTGAAAGAGTGAATAGAAGATTATTCAGTTCTTGTTCATCTGCAGGTGAATACTTTTAATGCTCAGGATAAAAAGAGAAAACCAACTGATAAGTTGCAATGCTGCCCTGGCAGAGTTCCACTCTATAGGATTCTGTGCTCCTGTTACAACACATGTTCCTTAAAAAAAAAAAAAAAGCCTATTCTAAGGAGAGGGCCTGCTTACAATACTTAGAGCTGGATGCATATCCATACTTTTCTAAAGAGGCCTTGGCTTGTGACTTGAGATCATGTTCCACCTCTGTTAAGAACACAAACCAGAAGACACTTTTAAAAGTCCCCAGACATAATACAGACAGCACAAGTCTCCTAACCAAAAGCCAGGCACGTGGCTGCAGCCGGCAGGTCTAATGAACAAGATTAGTACCTGTTTTATGAATTAAAATTTGAAGGAAAAAAATAGTGTTTCATTTTCTCAGAAACCTCAAACTAATTATTACCAGCAGGTTCAGCTGGCAAATTTCAGTATTTTCACCCTTTCATTTCTAACTGAAAGACTTCAGCTTCTTATTTATTTTCCTTCTCCCCTAATGCTGTTGTAGTTCCACGCCAGCTAGTTCTACTATTTTCTTTTTTTCCCCTCTTTTATAAGGTTTGATTTACCAGTAAAACAAATATGCGATGTATGGATTGCTATAAAAGCACACACTCGTGCGTTTGTTTCCCCCATTGTTAGCAATCCAAAGCAGCCACATGTTCACAGCATGTACTGTCTGGCAGGAGCACCCATTGCCCAATGTCCCACCACTGCCCCTCCCTCGCAATACTGGCAGGCTCAGACAACCCTCACGCATTTATATTCCTTAATTGCTCGATGGCATTTTCAGAAAGCCTTTTCATTGAGAAATGAGTGATCACAGGAGACTTCTGCAGACACTAGAGAGATGGATGGCTGGCAGAGGGAATAGGTCAAAGAGTGTTGTTATAAGACTGTAATGAACGTGAAGATGTTTTATTATTATTAACTGTTATTTAGTCATTTTGTTAATCCGTTTTTTTTTTTTTTTTTTTTTCCTGTAAGAATGCTAAAAGACACTTGTTCTCAAAGGTGCAACACAGCTCTGTTTGAAAGACATTCAAATGTCAGTAGCTTCCAGGATCACTGACTTAGTGAGGCAATAAAGACCAGCCTGGACAACACAGGCACGTATCACTTGTTTTTTGGCAGATATAACTATCGAGAGAAGGAAAAAAAGAATACATTTCAGAATTCAATAATCCCAATAAAGTAAGAGAAGGATTACTTAACTAAACACTTCTGGGAGAAAATGGCCCCTAGGGAAATCCAAAGCATTCCCTTTAATTTTCACATCACCTCTGCCCCTTTCAATGGGAAGCTCTCCGGGAGAACCGGTACAATCAATATTACCCCAGAGACAGATATCAGCCATTTTTTCTAGCAAGACTCTCTCTATGTTGTCACCACACAGTTTTACATCTGAATACCTTAAAGTGGGGCATTCTTAGATTTGTAATTTCAAGGAAAGATGCCAGACATGTTTTCCTGTTCATTTCACCTTCAGTTTTAACAGCACACAAATAAATGTGAGACTGGTAACCATTCAGTGCTGTAGATTCAGTGTTCTTAGTATGCATAGATTCTTTCATTTTGATACAAGGTTTGAACTGTCTGCCACAGAATTGCTTCACACAGTGACTTGTGTGGCATGGAGAAATGATTTTTTGCTTAAGGTGGAAACAAAAGAAGAGGGGATCAAGGCCATATCTTCCAGTGGTTGGATTGTTAACTGCTTTTATCTTGTAAATTAAGAACAGTCTTGAACAAAGCTATCATACATGAATAAGAATGATCCATAAATCCACTACTTGAGGAACACAAAAAGAAAGCAAGGAATTATCTGATATTCCAAGAATCCCCATTGTGTTTTGCTTATTGCTTGCCATTTGCCAGTGGATACCTAATATGTCCATAAACTTCCTTCTTTTTTTCTTTGTGCTTTGATAAACAGGACAGAATTGGACCTGAACAGATTCATTTTGATCTCACCAATTTTGCCCCACACCTTAATCTGCTCCCATGAACACTAATTCTATATTGCTAAGCAAGAAAGGAAGCAAGGAGGCAGCTAATACCCACTACTATATCTGCACACTAGTACCCAACCAGCAACATCTAACCTTTGGTTCATCTCTCGTTCTTTGTGTGTGCTCCTAGCTATGCTTCCCTGCTTGGTATACAAAAGATATGATGTACACCCTCTCTGAAATAGGAAACCTGTGGCCAGACTCTGCCCTAATTTAGGTTATCATAAATCAAAATGAAGTGATTTGAGAAGAATGAGCTTAACCTGAAATGGCACAACTACAGTCAGAATATTTGACTAGAGAACAAATCTTCCGTAAGCAATCAGCAGGTAAGAATTTTTGAAAAGAGGAAAAAGGAAACAACAGCAACAAAACACACACTTAAATGATCAATTATTCATGTCCTAATCCAGTTTATGACATTATCTTAAGATACAAAGCATTGCTTCATAAATTTTCCTCAGTTCATTTGAAGCCTTGAATATTTTTTATCTTTTACTTGTATCTTGTGTCTTGTGTGATTTCAAAAGGCAATAAGCAGGAGAAAACAGATTTTAGTTTTGTTCTTAGCATCAAACAAACACCACCTCAGCAAACTAAAAAAAACAGAGTGCAAGTCTCATTATATCTATGTGGCCAAAATCTAAGTGCAGAAGTCCCTTCCAGCAACGAAGTAGTCAAGGCACTGCAACATCATGGTGGGCCTGTGGCATATTGCCTGTAATTATTGACAGTGTTTCCCTCAAAATACTTTCCACAATATTCTTCTGTACTGATTATCCTGCTTCAAAACCTTTTTCATACTTGGAAAAGAGAAAAAAAAAAACAGTAATAAAGCAAAAAAAAAATCTAAATTGCTAGTACTGATTTTGAGAGAGTGACCATTCTTTTTGTAACCAAACAAATCTTTTTTTTTTCATATTAAAATCACTATAGTAATACCCAAAAGCCTCAGATTTATATTTCCTTTAATGCTTCATCCTTCACAGACACCTAGAGAGAGGATACCTGGGCTCTGAAGACTTTAGCATGGAAAAGAGAAGACATATATAATAGATGAGGAAGAACGATTCTTTCTGTTAGCTTCAGAAATTTGCATTATTTCTTTTTCCTTTAGGAAAAGTAAAGTATTGTGCAAACTGTAGGGAAGACGGTTGCTATCAAAATATGCATGTTGCTTATAAATACATTTAAATACTTTCTCATTTCAACAACACATTTATCTAAACTTCACTACAAAGTGAATTGATTCAAAACTCAGGTTTGCTTAGACAAACATTGACCTACAAGTACAGTGGGTTTAAAATCAGGCAATAGATTTTATCCACTTCTACTACACATTAACACCGCTGCATTTATGTCCAAAAAATGTATTTCTGCACTTGGCAATTTGCCACTATATGGCTGTATTATGACAGCATTTTCCTCCCTGGGCAAAGCTGCATGATTTGATCTCCAGCCTTGGCCTCAAAGAGCTTTAACTACTCAAACTTTATGTCACCTATTGCAAACTTCAGGATGGTTACCCAAGTCAGTTCCAGAATATTTGTCCAGTACATAATACATTGAAAAGCCTTAGAGCTTGTTTTTACTGCTCAGCTTAATAGCATGCCTGTTCTCCTTGTCCATCCAACATGGCACAAATGGAATAATGTAAATCCACTAATTTCAGACTAACCTGATAGCCTTCTATGATGAAATGACCGGCTGGATAGACGAGGGGAGAGCGGTGGATGTCGTCTATCTCGACTTCACCAAGGCTTTTGACACCGTCCCTCACAACATCCTCCTGGGCAAGCTCCGGAAGTGTGGGATAGATGAGTGCACAGTGAGATGGATTAGGAACTGGCTGGATGGCAGGGCCCAGAGAGTGGTGATCAGCGGTGCAGAGTCTAGTTGGAGGCCTGTGGCTAGTGGGGTCCCCCAGGGGTCAGTCCTTGGTCCAGTCCTGTTCAATTTATTCATCAATGACCTGGATGAAGGCACAGAGTGCTCCCTCAGCAAGTTTGCTGATGATACCAAACTGGGAGGAATAGCCGATACCCCAGAGGGCTGCGCTGCCATCCAGAGGGACCTGGACAGACTGGACAACTGGGCGGTGAAAAACCTCATGCAATTCAACAAGGCCAAGTGCAAGGTCCTACACCTGGGGAGGAATAACCCCAGACACCAGTACAGGCTGGGGACCGACCTTGTGGAGAGCAGCTCTGCAGAGAAAGACCTGGGTGTCATGGTGGACGACAAGTTGACCATGAGGCAGCAGTGTGCCCTCGTGGCCAAAAAGGCCAATGGGATCCTGGGGTGCATTAAGAAGAGCGTCTCCAGCAGGTCGAGGGAGGTGATCCTGCCCCTCTACTCAGCCCTGGTGAGGCCACATCTGGAGTACTGTGTCCAGTTCTGGGCTCCACAGTATAAGAGGGATGTGGAGCTGCTGGAGAGAGTCCAGCGCAGGGCTACAAGGATGATCAGGGGCCTGGAACATCTGCCCTATGAGGAGAGGCTGAGGGAGCTGGGCCTGTTCAGCCTGGAGAAGAGAAGGCTGAGAGGGGATCTAATCAGTGTATATAAATACCTCAAGGGAGGGAGTGCAGAGGACGGTCATGGTCTCTTTTCAGTGGTGGCCACTGATAGGACTAGAGGAAATGGCCGGAAACTGAAACATCAAAAATTCCATAGGAACTTAAGGAAAAATTTCTTAACAGTGAGGGTGACAGAGCACTGGAACAGGCTGCCCAGAGAGGTTGTGGAGTCTCCTTCTCTGGAGATCTTCAAAACCCGCTTGGATGCAGTCCTGCGCCACGTGCTTTAGGTGTCCCTGCGTATGCAGGGGGGTTGGACTAGATGATCTCTAGAGGTCCCTTCCAACCCTAAGCATTCTATGATTCTATGATTCTATGATTCATCTAGCTGTAGCACTGAGATAGACTGAACTTTGCAGGATAGGAAGGTGATACTTTACTTCAAAATCATCTTTCAGGAAATGTGGTTATTTCAAAGGATACCTGAAAATTATATAGGCTTTTGATTCCAAAAAGAGGTTACAATACAAATTGCTTTTGTGTTATCTGTCAAGTACTTGCTAAAAGCCACGTTGTCATATAAATACGAAAGTGAACATATGAAAGCATATGAAAACATATGAATTTATAAAAGTGAACAAAAAAAAAAATGAAGGATATTTTTGGATGAAAACTGACAGCATCTTGGATCAGGTCTATGTACGGAATGTTTAGGACTCAAATATACTTTCCAAGACTCTTTTCTATGCATTTTAATTTAATTTCTTGGATACATTAATATTTTATAGTTATGGTCAGTGACTGGGTGGGATTGGGGGGTTTGTTTACAAGTGCTTGAGTGTTTTATTGCAACTTCATGTTTTGCTATTTCTGCTAAGATGCCAAGAGGCTCTAAGGTCTGGAAGACTATAAATTAGAATTTATGATGATGATGATGATGATTACTAAAAATATTGTGTTAAGCTCCTTGGGTCATGAATATAACGTAAAGATTTAGTAGTATGGAAATCAATCTTTTATATTGCTATCACTAGAATGTAACAAATATGCACAACCCATTTCATGTCCAGGAACAATAATAATACTTTGCACTTAAATGCCTTTTGCTATCTGATGATCTGAAAGCACATTATTAACTTATGCAAAGTCTTCAAGTTACTGTCAGGATCCAGAGCAGAACCTAGAGCTAATTTTTTCCTTAATCCACTAAGATAAATCAAGAGAAGCATTACAAAAATATTTTATGATATTTATTTCAAAAGTGATGTGCTTTATTTACTTTTTAATTTCTCTTCTTTTCACAGTAAGCTAATATGCTCTTTTTCCATCTGGAAAAAACAGCAAGAAACCTTGAAAATTCAAAAACTGTAAAGAATATAATTATGAATAATTGCAAGAGAGACTAAAGTGCTTTTTGGAAGAAGATAGTATGTATCTTGTCAAATGAATAAAAAAATTGGCTGAGTTTTCTCATTAAGTTTACCTAACATATGTAATTATTATGATTGGTAACACATGGTATTCACAAATCAATTCAGTCTTGAAAATACGTTTTTCCAGTGGGTGGCTGTTTTTTGTGCATGTGTGAAGGATTTTATTCTTAACTGTATTCAAAAGTCTGTCTATGATACAGCTGGGTTTTTCCCATTGTTCTCAGGAGCCATATCATGCTCATGCAGTTTTGTATTGCTCTGTTGACTGACCAGAGCCATGCCAAATTACCCCAGCAAGGCATCTGGACCCTTCTACTGAAAGCAAGCCACTGTAATTGCAAATTTGTATCCTCAAAATTGAGGAAGATTTCCTAATAATTTTGTTTCAAGATTAAACTTTAAATATACCTTAACAAAGACATTCTTACATGAGAAAGGCATTCCGTAATAAATCCAATGATTTAACTTGTAACATGGAATGGAATGATTAGCCCTGGAATGATTAGCATTACATTGCCTATTATTAAGAAATAAAAAGGTTATATTGGCTTAACTTAAGTTATATAGGTAGGTGGATAGGCCAAAACTCTTGATAGGCTATAAGCTTATTCCATGTTCAACACCCTTAAATAACTGCAATTCATTCCTGACTTCATTCGAGACAAATGCAGTTTTGCACTGATACTGTAGGAATACAAATTTATCACTGCTGAATGGAGTTATATAGCTGACAATTCGAATGATAGTCACATAGTTCAAATCATCTAGTTCAAGTCAAATTCATTTTAACTTATCAAGGACACTTGGAGGCACAGTATGGGCAAGAACACTGAAGTTTTCAATCTATCCCTCAAGGACTGCTGCTTTTGCTAGTGGGATCATTTATATAAGATAAATATTATTATGAACATATTAAAGCAATTCAAAGTCACAAACATGTATATGCATGAAGACTGATCCAATAGTGTTAAATACACTCTGAATACACCTAACACATTGTGCCCTGTGTATTTAGGCAAGGGAATGAGCCAGGCGTGGTTGTGAAGTTTGCTGTGAGCTTAGGATCCAGACTGGAATGAGCTAGTCTAGGCTGAACAAACTGGATGACTCAGGCTCTCCTCATAGCGCAAGTGCTCCAGCCCTGACCACCCTCCTAAAGCCTATCAATGACTTCTTTGGATTTAGCTCAAAACGATGCAGAGTATTCTAAATGTGGTCTAACAAACAGATGGATAATCTAATAAGAGAGTATATAGTCACTTTCCTCAATGTACTGGCTATGTTCTCAGCCCAGCATGTTGTTGACTATCCTTGCTGCTAGGGCACACTGGTGCCTCACATTCAGCTCGCTATCTCCCAAAAAGACCTACCCATAATTTTTCGGCAGAGTCTATTCCTCCAGTTGGTCTGGGTTGCTCTGGATGGCAGCCCTGCCCTCATGCATATTGACTGGTCCCCCAGTCATTGTCTTCTCTTTGACATGGAGTAGTTGTAGCAAGTAAGACAGGACTTAATATGTTCTTGATAGAAACACCACTCTTTGAAATCATTGTCACAACATCTGTCTTTCTAGTCTCCCTTGTCAAGCAGCAAATCTATAACCATTGCCTGGAGAATTAGCTGACAAGATAGTTCTTTAGTGACAAGTTCCTGAGGTGCAGGACTACTTTCTTTTGCAGCAGGGATTTTATTTCTATTCCAGTTCCCTAAACATAAAAATATCATTGCACTGATTTTCTAGAGTGCCTAGTATGCCTTTGGAATACAAACCCTTGTGTGTTTGAAAAAAAAAAAAAAAAAAAAGATTATCCAACAAGTTGGGGAGAAACAACCCCAAACACCAGTACAGGCTGGGGACTGACCTTCTGGAGAGCAGCTCTGCAGAGAGGGACCTGGGTGTCATGGTGGACGACAAGTTGACCATGAGGCAGCAGTGTGCCCTCGTGGCCAAGAAGGCCAATGGGATTCTGGGGTGCATTAAGAAGAGCGTCTCCAGCAGGTCGAGGGAGGTGATCCTGCCCCTCTACTCAGCCCTGGGGAGGCCACATCTGGAGTATTGTGTCCAGTTCTGGGCTCCACAGTACAAGAGGGATGTGGAGCTGCTGGAGAGAGTCCAGCGAAGGGCCACAAGGATGATCAGGGGCCTGGAACATCTGCCCTATGAGGAGAGGCTGAGGGAGCTGGGCCTGTTCAGCTTGGAAAAGAGAGGGACCTGGTCAGTGTCTATAAGCACCTCAAGGGAGGCAGTGAGGAGGATGGTGCTGGTCTCTTTTCAGTGGTGGCCACTGACAGAACTAGAGGAAATGGCCAGAAATTGAAGCATCAAAAGTTCCACAGGAACTTAAGGAAAAATTTCTTGACCGTGGGGGTGACAGAGCCCTGGAACAGGCTGCCCAGAGAGGTTGTGGAGTCTCCTTCTCTGGAGATCTTCAAAACCCGCTTGGACGCAGTCCTGTGCCACGTGCTCTAGGTGACCCTGTGTGTGCAGGGGGGTTGGACTAGATGATCTTGTAGATAAAGTGCCTGCAATATTTGATGTGAGGAGAAAGATGAAACAGAGAGAATATGCTTAAAAATACTATATGAGTTTGCAAGGAACCCAGGTCTGTTAATCCCCAAAAAAGTGAGGATCAGACAGCACAAGTGTCAGCTTTTCATTACACCTGGTAAATTTATCTAAAGTTAACAAATATGCAACAAACATGTTATCCGGGAAGACCACTGTACAGGACGAGAAGGAAGTCAAATTTACTTGACCAGTTCTATCCCACAGGGTCACAGCAACACTGACTGATGCCATTTGTGCTAATGTTTTCAGGAATTTAGCCAACTACTACTGAGACCATGCTATAGTGATTTCAACTAACTAATAACTTTGGTCAAGTGAAAGAATAATCATAAAGTAGATTTCCATGTAATTCTGCTATTAGCTCTCTGGGATATGGAAGACTTAGTGTCTGGGTGTTTAATAAGGGCTCCTCTTGATTTTATACTGGTATGGGATAATCCCTTCACTAACTCGGTACTGTATCCTAGAAACTTGAGGTTTCAGGAATTTGAGATGTTTGATGAAGACAAATTCTTTTTTTGTCCCTTACAGTTAAGCAACTCATAGAGAATATAAAATATAAACAGTGCTTGGATTAGAGACTTTAGCACTGTGCCAAGAGTACTTTCCCAGTGTTCAGGACTCTACTCTGAAAGACTTGTTTTTCATATTTTTTTAGTATATGCTAGGGGTAATCATGGCTGAATTGATTAGCTGACTGGCTTCATTTCTGTAGATCTCTGAGGCTGTCGGTCTAGGCTGAAAAGGGAAATTCATCCCTTCTTTCGGCGTCCTAGACTATGTTTCTATTCCTTTCCTTCCGATGACTTAAATGTAATTGTGGCACCCTGAGGTTCAATCCGATGCACAATCCAAGTATATCAATGGAGAGAGTACAACATGAGGCTGGAATCAGGTGAAGGATTGCATTACTAAGTAGAGCTGAATTAACCCTTAAGGCCTAACTCAGCTCTGCCTAGATTCAATAGGATTTTTACAAATAAAGGGCCCCAATTTAATTTTTTTTTTTGTCTAGTAATTGTGGAGATGAATGCTAAATTCAGCAAGTTGGCATAGGAGCTATGTAAAATCTCATCTGAATCTTTAGATTTCTCAGAACGAGGGCTTTCTCTTGTGACATGTCTCCTGTGGTCAAACTGCAAGTCCTACAGAAATGTAGATAATGAACAACCAATACTGAGGCATCTACAAAATAATGTATATTATTTCTTCGTTTTTTTTAGTGACTTGGTGTTTAGTCAGGACTAAATTATTTCATTTTGTTTCTTAGATTTCCCATCTATAAAACTGAGAACAAATCTTACTGAATATCTGATTTTTTGTGTGTGTGTGTGTGTGTAAAGGCTCATTAGCTTATAAGTAAACAGCTCTTCGAACCATCTCTTTGAATCCTTTAGACTGTACAGATACTATGCATTATTTTTTCATTGGGAAAAACATGCTTGCCTTTGCAGCTATGCACTGCAATTTTCTGTGTCATGCACAGTATGTGCCTTCTCTTTGACATCCTGTATCAGCACAGCAAATTGTTTCATTAAGTGGCACTTGTTCAGTAAGTGTAACAAAATTAAAGCCTAAGAAGATGAATCATAAATGAGGGCAGAGATCAAGGAGCAGTTTATTTTACAAATGTCACTAATAGGCATATTTTTCTTTAAATCAAGGAAATATTTGACTCATATCAATGGCAGCATCTGTATAATAAAAGGGCATCTGTACTTTTCAAGGCCTTGTGTATATAATTGATTTTCAGAAGAAATTGCGTCACTATTTCATTCATTGCTTCTGCACTACAGTATTTCCTAAGTGTCAGTGGTTTGCAATTTCAAGTGTCAAGGGTATGATTCATTGATGTGATTTATTTTAAAGATAAAAAGACAGAAAGAAGGGTCAAGGAACTACTTATCAGTAGTTCAAGAAAACTTGGTAAAACTGTTTTAAGTTAGCCAATAAGGTTTATAATCTAAACAAAAAATTGCAGGTGGTGTTTGAAAAGACATCAAATAAAACACCAAGTGTTCTTTCTTTCATATACTTACTGAAAGTCACAGATCTTTTAACAAAATCATTACTATGTGAATCACATGACATTATTTGGAAACTCTGGAAGAATTGCATTCATTTATTATTGGATAATGAATCTAAATGAGTATGTTTATACATTTACAGTTTATATATATACTTACCTTGGCTGATGCAGGAGAGTGAATCAAGGTAATGACTACTGCATCATCTGCTTTGGAAACATTCTGGCCAGTTCAGCACACCACGATGTGTATGGATATATTATACATTAAACTTCCATGAGCTATCTGCTAGGCTTGATGGAGGCAAAAGGAGGAGGAATTGGTGTCTGCTTAACTTGCAAGCCTTGTTTAGGCTAACAGCTTCAGTAGCAATTTGTCTGATCATTTAAGGATGTATTTTGTTTAGTTTCCCCTAAATTTTTTTTCTATGTTAGTGCAGGAAGGGATTAATATCTGAATTGATTTAATGGACATAATGTGAATATAAGCCAGAATATTTATTTTAAGGGGGTAAAGTTAGTGGGACCTCATTAATATGTCTCAGCATGTTTAGAACAACTTTGTGAAATATGTTCTTTGTACCTAGGTACCTCTCCTGGCCAGATTTGGCATAGGTGCATATAATGTTTCTGCCCCAATTATAGAACAGGTATTATTCATGTGAACACCACCCAGCCGCTCTCCCAATTGCCCATCAAGGCTGATCTGCTTGGAATGTATCACATAATTTAGATAGAAAGGGATCTAAGGTGGACACATGGTTCAAACACTTGCTTAGGCCAGGGACAATCTCAAAATATATTCAATTTCAAATTCAGAACTTTGACGTTTCCATCCACACCTGGGCATCTAGGCTCCTTCCAAAGAAAATCATGGTACATGGAGTCACACTGAGGCCTCACCCTTACCCACAGCTGGGCTATGGCTAACACACGCATACAGACATTAAGAGTACACAGAACGTTCTTGCACTCACTTGCCTGTAGGATAGATCAGGACATGGAGATTATTATTTTTTTCTGTGCTGTCCCTGAAATGCAGTGATACTTGACACAGTATCAGAATACATTCAGAAAGTAAATGCAGTGATACCTGCTTTAGCTAAAATGTGTTTGGAAATATCAGTGTTAGGAAAGAGGAAGGGAGAGGATGTCACTTACTTCACATTACCACATCAAAGATGAAACCCATGTCCAATTGGTTTCTAATTTATAACAACGTAAGTAGGTGCGTTGAAAGAAGAAGAAAGGTAATGGCAAGAAAAGACTATCTGAGAAACCAGGATGGTGACGAGTCAAGGTCTGAGAAGTGATCTTCTCAATTCCATTACCTCTGTATTACCTCTATGCTACAATGTGGTCAATATCTAATGAATGAATGTTACTTATGAATGAATGTTACTTTTAATTAGCCATAAAAGTAATTGTGCTCATAAGTGAAATATGGCACATCCTCTTTCATTTACAAAAAAGTTGACATCGATAAGAACGATGCATTAAAATAAACCACCAATAACAATATCTTTCAGCACTTTTAAAGAAAAATGTTGAAATATATATTCTGCAGAAATTAGTCTATTAGTTTATGAAGATCTTGATGCATGAAAAAAGAGCTGATATTGAGGAGATACTGAAATAAAGATACAGAAGTCAGACAGAAATTGAAGAATATGGAGAAAGTATTTCAATTATACCATTCAAGACCATTATAATGGTCTTTCAGAATATCCTTATATATCCATAGGTCCCTTATTAAATCAATAACATCATGAAGATCATGTACTGATTTCTCTGATGTTATTATGCTGTCCCAAAAGCCACAGAACAACCACTTTTCAAGTGATTCAGTAGTGACAAAGGTTACCTATAAACTTTAAACCAGGAACATTTGGGTATATTCCCACCACAAGCGCCTCTGGCTTAAAGCAGGGTAAAGAATAACTATGGTAATAAAGCTTTTTCTATGGAACATATTTTTGTTTCCTATTTTCCAAGGCATAATATTAGATTGTTGCCAACAGAAAAAAAAAAAAAAAAAAAAAAAGGCAGTTCTGGGGAAGAAAGCAAATGCTGTCTGCGAAAGATCTTGTTTCCAAGCAGATGTCAGTAATAAAAGAAAAGCAGAATAGAGAAAATCCATGAGGCAGAGGCAAGAAGGTGTTGCTGAATTCAAAGTATTTCAAGCTTTTCGCTACAGCTACACTGTCAGAGGCACACCTGAGCTAAGCCTGACTGTGAGCTAAGTCTGTGAGGTCTGTAGGAGTGAATCTTTACCACGCTCACTTCAACTGTTCTGTTTATTGAAATTGAAAGTGAAGACCTCTGTTAAAGCAAAAGCTGGAAAAAAAAAAGAAAAAGAAAAAGAAAAAAGAAGAAATAGCCCTGAGGAAGATGCAGCACCTCAGCAAAACAAAATGAACAGGAAGGCAAATGGGAATCTGTTATACTACTTAGGCAGCTGAACAGGCTGCTGAACTCTGGCCCAAAGATGCTGCATGTTGAAAGCACATTTCCTGTTTTGCATTGTTCTATGGATCCCAAAGCAGCTGCTGTGCCACTGAAGTCAGGAAAAGCCTCGCCCGGTTCATTGTTTTGGACATTATGACAACAAATATTAATGATGTAAAATTAGAATTCTTCATGCCAGGGCCATCAAGCTGTCCCATGGACCTTAGAGGACAGGATTTATGCTGATCTTTGACTTCTACCTTATAGCTTTAACCTTTAAGATTCCAGTGGCAAAAATACATAATATTTATTTATTATGTTCTATTGTATTGTTCAATATAATATAATGCAATGCAATAGAACAAAAAAATACCAAGGACAGTCTGAATTCATGTCACTTAATGGAGTGCTGCTCTTGAGATATAAAGGCAAAGCAGAATAGTAACTTAGTTTCTTGGTCAGGAAAATATCAAAGAAAAAATAGTACTTTGTCTGGAAATTTGGTTCCTGTATTCATACTGAATTCAACTGAATTCGTATTTAGAAATTATAATAAACTTTAAAGGGTTTAAGCTGGTAAGTTTTCCCTTGAAGGAGTTACTTGTCATTTAGGAGTTACTTAGGTCTTAGTTACTCAGACTTGACCTACTTCCTGTTGAATTAAAAGAAAAATACTCTTAAAAATCTTAACAGAAGTTGCATTAAAATCAGGATGCTTTATATGGATGACATAAGTAAAGAGGTGGCTGGAATCTTTCTGACATACATATTTTTTTGAGATACAGACATATTGTTCTCCCTTATTTTCACTGAACCACAGAATAGTTGAGTTTGACTCAAAGCAGGGTCACCAAAGCAGGTTTTAAAGAGCAAGTTTCCCAACATATACTAAGTTGTAAGTCTAAAAGCTCCACAAGATGTCTTGAAGCACTGTTCAAAAAAAGACATCTATTAATTTTACCTATAACACATACTCCATATATCTCTTTTACTCTTTGCATTTTTTTTTTAGGAATTCTTTGGTACAAAATCACTATGTACAATCAAAAGTACATTTTCATAAATTTATATGACAAATATGTATTTCTTCCAAGAAAATGAATTTATAACCATTATTGCAATCAATGAGAGTGTTTCTCTTAACCTGTTAGAAAAACAAACAAAAATGTTGTTAATAACAACCCGATTATATAAGAATCAATTTGTAATGACTTAATCACAGATTGTAAACAGATTGTCACACTGTGTAAATACAGGGTATTTCTTGCCCAGAAGGAGAATCATCCAAAGATTTTCTTTCCTTTAGTCATCAATTTTGAAACTTCTATCATTATGAGGCTTGCAGTATTCTTCCCACTTGGCAGAATGTCAGGAAGGAGACAACACTATTAATAGCAAAAACTACAACAGAAGTTGAAAGGGGAACCACTCCTTTAATAGACCCAGACTACTGTGTTTATAGGTAATTCAAAATCTTTCAGAAGGAGAACCCTAACACCACTGAAGTACTGCATATTAAATCTTTGAATGGTAGGCACAAGTAGTCAAAAGCAGGATAAAGCAAGGAAAAGAGATTCTGGAGACAGAATGTCTCTTTTGAAATACGAGAGCATCAAAGCACATAGATCGGTATTTATAAACAGGCACAGACCTGTGGAGGATTCATACACCTGCACCCATTTACCACTGAAAAGCATCAGAGTTTATCCTTTGTAGGCACTAAACTATGTAAGGGAAACAGCAGACAGCAAAAGAGAAAACTGAAATGAGCAAGCTATTCTGATTTCAGAAGCAAAAAGTAGGATCAAACCACAAGAAAAACACATCTCCAGTTTTTCTGAAGACTTCCCTTTGTATTTTACATGCAATAAGCAGTGAAAGGTACATCTGGCAGTTTTTGTTATTCTTTCAGCATACTTTTACCCTTATCAGAAACTGCCAACCCACTCAAGAAAAAACTCTTATGATAGCTAGCTCCCTTGTAAGACTTTCAGCATTTCCACAAAGGAGATTCCACAAAATGCCCAACTTCTTTCCTGAATTTCATTTGATGTTTTATAAAAATTTAATCAAAAAAAACATTTACTTGCCTTGCAGCTGGAAATCACAAGATGACCAGATAGGAAAAAAAGCACAGTATGCATAAAGCAATTATCAAGCAAGCACAATGGATGAGTTAGACACTCTTAACAATTTGTCTTTCATAAATACTACATATCTTTCTAAGATGTTCTTCAGTTCAATTAGGAGCTTTAGTCTTAATGCAGGTTTGACTGGAAAATTTTTATGGCTTATATTAAGCAAAAGGTCAGCAAATGTAATCACTCTGGACCTTTTTGTTATTAAGATCTATGGTTCTACTTTCTCTCCTTTGCTCTTTTATTACCTCAAAATGAACTTGAAGCGTGATCTTAGAGTCCCCACTTCTATAATCCTTATTTCTAAGTGTTTCAAAGCTACTGACCTGGAGCTGATTCAGACTAAATCTTCTAAATACGAAAGACTGCACATGGCATGCTGGTTTTAACAGAGAGCCTTACTTGTACATCAGAGGTGTGCTAGGTCATGCAATCTTTGAATAGTATAGAGAAGCAACAAAAAATGCCGCAAAAACATACTTAGATGAGCTTCTCATTATCATCCTTTTAATTATACTTACTCCCTGGAATTGCTGCACAGTACTTTAAAAGCCTGGAAAGGTCATAACATTTAATTATTATCTCTAGTTTTATTCTGGCAGCTCTTTATGGATTGGGATGCCAGGTCAGCAGTACCTTCCATTCAGATCTCTGCACTAGAACTACTCTACTTTGGAGAAAGGGGCTAGAAATTTCCCTCTTCAGTTACTGTGGAGGATATCGCTATATTTGAAAACAGAAGTAGTGGGGCTTCTAGTGTGTTCCTAGGTCACCCTTTTCAGACTACTTTGAAAGAAATCATAATCTCTAGGCTGTTGGGAGCAGAGAAGTTTTTTTATGCCATGTCCGTTAGCATACAGGAATTTTCATATGAATGGGAGTCAAGGCCACAACAAATGTAACAGCTCTACATAACACGGCAGTGCTAAATGTAAGAAGAAAAACTTGAACTACAGCTTAACTTCGAGTTCATTGAAAGTTGAAATTCAGTGTTATACTTAGGCTTGTAAATTCCTAATGACTGAAACTGCCAAAATCTATCAATATTCTTATTACATAGATTTGTGCTTCAGATATATCCAGCTGGGCTGTGGTCATTTAGAACTCACTGCTTTTTTGGTGTAAATTCTGGAACTGAACTCCATAATATCCTCCTAGTATCAGTTTTTTATTTATTTATTTATTTATTTATTTATTTATTTTGTAAATCAGCAGGAGAGTTCTTCCAGTTAGGAATCCCTGACTAGGCTTTAAAAACCATTGTGGATTACCTCAGGTTGGCCTTTTGCTTTTAATTCTCCTCCGATCCCACTAGTACCTCAGTTGGCTTTGACCTGTGCATTAAAAACAAGAGTAGCGATTTCCTCTAAGGCCGATGTCAAGAGCCACATGTAAATCAGGCGGCCAGCTGCAGTGCCATTCATGGAATACTTGAGCAGGCAGCTTCCCCTACAAGGCATACAGACATCCTCTTAGCAATGTGACTCAAGGACAAGAAGACAAGGCAAATGAGATAGATAACTCCAAATCTAATCTACCACCAGTCTAACGCCTTTTAATAGCTGGAAGCTGCTACTTTTCCTGGGGCCGTTTTGCCTCTTTTTCTACTCAGCAAAATCTGTTGATACAGCAGACAGCTTTGCTATCAGGATTTCAAACCAATCCAAAAACTTGTAATAAAAGAGAATGTTGAAATATTTTGTTGAGTTTATTTGATTATGTGTGACTGGTTAGTGCATCATGATGTGTATCCTTTTTTTTCCATCCCCTGAGGGGAGAAGAAGCAAGTTCTCCATTCAGATAGATCATTGATTAATGGTCATGGCTCTCAGCGCTCGCTGCCTTCAGGAGTTGTTTATTGATAATATGTAGCTGAGTCTCAAAGCCAACAACATTCCCCCAGGGTGCCCATCAGCAGAAGGGCAGCGCAGTTGTAAACAATCTTATTTTGTAAAGTTGAGGAATGTGATAGAAAAGATATCGAAGTAATATTTAGTAAATATTTCATATTTTGCAATGCAGAGCTTGGAGAGAGAGAGAGAGAAAGCAGGAAGACAATGATTTAAAATAGTAACTCATAGAAAAAAAATCTGTAATAATAGTATAATCTTTAAGTGGATACATCATAAAAGCCCTGTTCATATCAGTTCGTGTGGAAGGGTCTGGATGGAGAACTAGCTACAACAAAACAACAGACCATAGGAAAAGCATTTACTGGGAAGGTAGCATGTGATAGCTTTCCAACTAGTGATGAACCGTGAAGATTGGCAGCCCTGTTGAATCCACAAGGACTGATACACCCAGGACACAAAATATCTGATTAATCCGTGCAAGGTCATAAACCCACATTAGCATCTGTTGCATCTTTGGGACTCCAGGAACAGCCAAGGTAGGGGTGGCTGCAAAGGCAGGTGAAGACTTCGGGGTTGTATGAACCTTGAGAAAGTGGGGAGCTCAGAGGACCCTCCCTGACCACCTCCCCCTAAGATGCTCCCAGTCCCCTCCACTTCTGTGCTCCTGTAGGGCTGCATTCATCCCACCAAATGAACAAACAAACATACAAGGAAACAAAGGGAACAAGTAAATGTGTTGCATTATCTGCTAATTAACAGTAACAGCTTAATTCTATTAGTAATAATAGCTTAATGAATAAAAGGTGTTTGAAGAAACACTGGCTGTGATCTGTGCTTTCCTTCTCTTCCATCTCCTCCTGGAGAATGGGACCACAACGAATCTGTGCTCAAAAGGAGCACAGCAGCAGCATTGAGACTTTTACAGGTGTTACAGGGTGCAGTATATAAATTATGGGTCTACAAGAATTAATTAAACAACAATGCCTTGAGGGCCAGCAAATGACAGATGTTATAAGAACAACAGGCTCCCAGAAACTGATGTATTTCCTCTTATGAAACAAATAATTACAGTGTGATATGTAATCACACCTTTCTTTTTCATCCTTTGAGTGTCATTTTCTTTGTTAAGTTCTGAGAGCAGAACTTGTCTTCTCATGTGTTTAAGAACAATATATTTCCACAATGTAAAATAAGGCAAATTATTTAATTAAATAAACCACAGTATTACCTAATGGAAAAGGATAAGAGTGGGAAGTTTCCAACAGAAACTCACAGTCATAAACTTGGTACCATCTCAAAGAATTAAAACTAAATTTTACAGAATGCATGTTTCTTCTGTTACTTTTATCCTTCTTTGTCATATGTAGATCTCATCAACCTCTGGTAAACATTCATTATGAAAACTAATTTGCAATAAACATATTTGTATTTCCTGACTATTAGGAAATGTCTCCCTGTGCATACGTTTTTATTTTGCTTTCATGTTTTATTTTGAAAATATAGAGTCTGACTATCTTTTACTTACTTAGATCTCAAATTGGAAAAGAAAAAAGAAAACCCATATTCTATAAATTAATTTCCATACTCATTAAACCCTGGGATTAGTTTTATTTCAATTTTGTAATGAAAACCAAAATCAATGTACCTCCTCATAATTTCAAGTTTCATTGCAAAATTCTCAGTATCTCAAAATATAAAGTGTGACGTATTAAAAAATGACAATTAATGTTAGTGTTACACTGTATGTGAATTTTGTATTTGAAATGTGGGTACAGTTCTTCTTAGAGTGGTTATTTAACCTGACTTTCAGATTTTTGCTCTAACAACGTAGATTTAAACAACAGCCTGCAGAAAATTCTCATGAGGAAAAAAGCAATAATCTCCAGTTAACCACCACTGGTGATAAAGTCACTCATGAAGCACTGCAAATTGGCTAAAGGAGGGTCATGAGCCTTATACATCCCAAATGTGTGCCAAGAATAACTGTTCTATTGGCAGCACAGTAATAGGTGCTTTCTCACACTACAGTTTTCATATCAGACCTGAGACACTGTTTCTACTATCATGATTTCCAGACCTGCGCATTACTGGACAGTCCTAAGGCTACCTATGTACTATCCAACTAGAAGAAGCATCAAGGTATAAGTACAGACTTTGGTCCGTGATACTCTTGCTGCTTGTTGGCTTGCTCTTTCCCATGTGCTTGGCTCATGTTGATTAACATAATCCCAGAAAACCCTGGACACCATTCCCAGGTGAAATACAGATGAAGCAACCATGTGTAGAATGCTGCTTTCTGGGATGTACACTTCCAGACGTGACAAAAAGCAAGCCCTGAGGTATTTTGTCTGCTAGCATAGATGTCACCCATGTGATACCAATTTGTTCCAGCTCACACCGGCATTTCAATTGAGTTCCTAAGAGCACGTGAAAAAGTGTGCATGCCAGCTTTAAGATTTTATGCCAATTTTCTACCAGCTGTGAAAGGACACTCAGCACCTAATCCCATACAGCCTGTAGAGAAAAATATCCCTAAAAAATGTTTGAACTGCAATCAATAAAGTCAAATTGCCTTAGTTAATTTTCTGTCATGTGAAAGCATCATTTATTATCAAGTATCAAATGTCCTAAAATGCCCCAAGTCTGATTTACTTTCATGAAATGATAGCTTGAAAGCTTTTTCTAAATTTGTACTTTTTGTGCATGAATTCCATGTGTCTTCTGGTATCTTCCACCTCTACTTTCCATTCAAAATGTTACAATAATTTCAGCAAACTGAAAAATCTTGCAAAGTGCTTTTTCCTGCTGTCCGAAGAACAACTTTCCTGCAAGAAAGATAAATTACCTGTGGTAATTATAACTCAGTATACAGTTTAGAAAAAAAATGTGGTAATTGAGTGTACTAGGGACATTTATAAGTGGAAATTTTCTAAAAATATTGGTCCATCTAAGTACACGAATATTCAGAAAACCACTTCATGCCTTAAACAGATGAAATGTGATTACTTTTCCTTATTGCCATTAGCCCACAAATAAATACCAATGCATGATGGGAGAAGCCCAGTGGAACGGTGGAAACTCAAGCCTCTTCAAGCCAAGAGGCACCTGACTTTAAATGTGAAAAAATGTATTTTATTAGAACATTCAAATATTAAAACAAAGATGACACAGATAATTCTTTCAGCTGAGACAAGACAGCACTATTGGACAAAACAGACTGAACTCATGTTTTAGGAACAAACTTCCCTCCTTTCCACCAGCCTCTGCAAATCAAGCATCTAAATAGAGTCCAAGCCCTCTCTCACCCTTTCAGAAAACTTTCTTCACTACCTTACCTTGGAAGTTGGTTATGGAAGACAGCTACTCTTTAGTCCACTTTAGTCCACTTTAGGACTCTCTCAATTTCACTTTTTTTTCTAAGTATCACTGCCTGCTGTTATACTTGGTGTGAGCCTCTCTGCTCCACAGGACAGAGTGTTTCACAGTCCAAGGATGCTCAGTGAATCTCGGCAAAAGCACAAATGTCCTTCCCTTCCATCATGCAGAGGGGTTTAGCCATATGCAGTGTTCCGTACCTGTAAACAGATTTCTTTTTATTGCCCCATTTTTTACACAAAATGTGCAGTCTGCATGTACACATCAGGAAAGATACGGAGGATAAGGATTCACATTCTGTAAGAAATATATAAGAAAGTGCAAGACCCAACACTGAGAATGCCACCTAGCAATTCCTTAATATTTTGAACTTCAGGTGGTTAACATGGTAGTAACCAGTAATTTGTCTTTCCAAAATGCCACAGAAGAAAAGTTTTCTTGAGCTATTTAGGTCTTGAATACTAAAATCCTTTCAAATAACTCAAAAAGTTATGCAGGGTTAAGGCAGAAGTAGACTATGAAAACTATATGGAACTTCCTTCCTTGAGGAAGGAAGTACTAAGTAGTTGGTTTTACCAAGTATGACTTATCTGAGTTTTATGTGATTAATAACTAGATGTGAAAAGAATCCTTGGGTGACCACAGCTGATTGATAGCTTTATGCTTAGCAATTGGCAATACTTCTGCTCACTTCACTGATAAACAAGTTGAAGAGGAAGAATATACCAAATTTATTATTATCATTATAGCTTAAAAGTAAATTAATTCCACTTTCAAAATGGACAAGAACAAGTAATTGTGTAAATTACTGCATCAAAGACATAATTTTTGCAGGATTAAAATCCACACTTCAACAAATAGCAAATTAAATAGATCTTTTTAATATATTCATTTAATCACAGATTTTATAAGACACATGGGCATTATTAAAAACCTTTATAGAGACAGCAGCTGCAAAAGAAAGCTCGTTGTAAGATGGAGCACAGATGAGAAAAACTTGCCAATAAATTGCAACTTATGAACAATGGTTGGTCTGATCTTGTCAATTTATGTAAGAACCTATGTTTACTTTTATGCCACTTCTGCGTGAATGCAATGAGCATCTTGGGCCTCATTGCTAGTGCTCATTGACATAAGTGTCAGCGTTCCATGAAGAGCTACCATCTACCTGAAATGTTTGTCCTTTAATGCTCTGTTTTGACATTTCTACTGATGTGGCTTGTGCTTCATAATGCTATTACAAAGCTGAAATAACTCAAAGAGATACATAAATGAAAGGCAACTATAATAAATTACCCTCCTGGCATCATGTTCTCTGACTATGCTTGTTTCCACCAGCTGGTAAAGGGAGCTACGGGTAATTTGAAACAATCATTTACATCCTGTTTCATTGCACATTGAGGTCAGGTGAAAGACTTTCACATACTTCAAGGACAGTTGGATGCACCCTTGTTATTTATTTTGTTACATGGAGATATGCTAAATATTAATTCATAGATCTGGCAGTCAGTTATAACATTGCTCTGCATTACAAATTGTACAGAAATATGAGATATTACGTATGTTTTTCTAAATAGTGTTCTAGGACCTACAGCACAGAATTTACAAGAGAATTATTTTTCCTGTGAGAAAAATTTTGATTTCTTAGGCAATCACAATAACTGGCTTTATGTAGAAAACAGCGATGCTGATTTAGAAACTTCTGAATGCCAACTATATTGGTATGCAATTTTATACAACAACAGCACCTCATTCTTTTCTTTTTTTTTTTCTTCTGTTACCTCTTAGAAATGCAACTGTTCAGCAAAACAATCCAGAATGCATAAACTGCCAGCTTGAAAACGGTGTGTGTTGACTGTAGAGCTGGCTACCTTTTCTCAGTGGCTATAAAGAAATTTTAAATGAATATTGTAAGATTAATTGATGTTAATAACCCCAAACTCATTATCCAGTTCAACTAGTGGCAATTCAAATAGTAGCCATCATGTAAAGATTTAACACAGAGAACTAAACGGCTCTCTATAATAGAAATAGTGAAGGAAAGGCTCACAGGAGGGGAAAAGGAGTTGTGTTTACACAAGAAAATTTTTTTAAGTACACATTCGGCATTCAGGTCAAGCGCACAAATGATTTGCTCCTTTACTTACTATAAAATACTACGTTCAGTCTCAAATTTGTTTGTTCTTTTGCCAAAGCTGTTGAAAGCAGTAATCCATCTGATCAGAACAGATAGGTGTAGTATAATTCAGCAGCTGGAGGAAAACTCCAAAGTTGCTTAAAAATATATCAAATTAAAATTAAGATTGGAGAATAAAATCTTTCTTATATACAGCCACAGCTAGGAAAGCTTTAATTTTCCTGGAACAGTCCCACCTTTTTAAAACATCTTCAAGTCTACTGGATAGAGAAGACAAGTGGACTATGGAACACAGTAAAGACGAGTGGCATTTAGGAACAAGGGCAACTCTACCTTTTTCTCTCCTCTCCTCTCCTCTCCTCTCCTCTCCTCTCCTCTCCTCTCCTCTCCTCTCCTCTCCTCTCCTCTCCTCTCCTCTCCTCTCCTCTCCTCTCCTCTCCTCTCCTCTCCTCTCCTCTCCTCTCCTCTCCTCTCCTTCCGCTTTGTTAGCTTCTTTGAGAAGATTCCTACCAACACATTTGAAGTAACAGAATACCCAACTTATCTAGTTCTTTTCTTCCCAGAGCACAAGGTCCTAGAATCAAATTATTTAGGGAATTCAGGGATTGTTCGATTTTCATAAAATAAAATAAAAGCAAAAGGAAATGCACAGATCTCCATCTTTGCATAAGAAATAAAGGCCAAAAAATTAGACAGATGCATGAAGAAAAACTCCAAGGACATTATTTTTAATTCATTTTTTTGGCCTTAGAAGATTTCTGAATGCTTGAAGCTGTAATTAAAAAGTATATATTAAAAAGAAAGAATCTGGATCTACATTTCTTTCCAATCTGAATGTTAGTCGAATTTGTAGAGTTTGATGTCACTGTAATTTAAAGGTAGATTTACTCAGCAACACCAGGCTTACTCTCCCTTTCCCTAATCCAGTCAGTTTCCTTTTTAGATCCTTAGCTTTATCTCATTACTCATTCATGAAGTGCAATGTAAAAGTCAATTTCCACTTCCACTAAGTAAGCTCAGTTACCAACAAGTGCAAGTTTTCTGCAAATAACGGTTTCAGTACTTGGGTTTGGACAGAAAGGGTGTGTTCTAGGGACTGGCAATAACCACTGCTTGTAGCCAAGTCCCAGGTATAACTGAAACTAGCAGCCATGTGCTTGGCGCTTTGGCAAATCCCAGGGAGGACGACCAACAACTTGCAAGTGGAAAAATAAGGGATCTCATCTGGATATTTTGGTAAATATTACACAATTTTGATTGGTTGATTCAAGTATATAAACAGTATAATCTACATTACATGAGGGGTAACTCAAACATCCTTTGAGAGTAGAATTAATAGTGACCATTTGCCAATAATGTCAGCCTCTGAGACTGACTAAAAAGAACTGGAACAAGAACTGCCTTGTTCCAACTTCCAGAGGACCTCTTCTGGAAGATCACAAAAGTACGGATGGACAAGAGTTTCTGTGGAAATTTAACACAAGTCTGTGTCTTGTTCCATGATACAATAACGCCCTCTCTCCTCTCAGTGTAACTTTGACAAATGTTTCACACAGTAATTCAAAAATATTTCTTTTACCTGAATTCAATCACAGGAGATTACTGTGCCTTTTAATGGTGGAACATCTCACAACTTGACTCACGTTCTCAAAGGAAACAACCTTAAAAAACGTGAAATTGTATTAAAAAAATGGAAAATACTGAAAAGGAAATCAGCAGATAGATAGAATATTTTCTACAATATGGAAAACACATAAGAAAACTACTACATAATGAAGTTCCTCTTTCAGAAAGATACCATTCAATATCAATGTCCACATAAGCATATTACTTCTCTCAGGTGCAGAACTAAGGAGCTTCCACACTGTGCAAGATACAGGAAGAGACGTGTGTTGTCAGGGTCCAAGTCCGCTTCAAAGCTTACGGTAATGTACATGCAACAAAGCAATCACAAATTGTTACTACCAATAGCGCTTTGTGTAAGAGTTCAAACAAAAATGTGGCTATGCATTTTCAAAAAAAAAATTCTTCGTTATATGCTGATCTTAGCAAGTTTGATCTAGCTTCATAAGTCAGTATTACATTTTGATGGTATGATATCTGTAACTTGGCAGTGCTTCATAACAACAACAAAAAAGAGATGTTCTATGACATTTTCCCACAGTGCATCCATATGCATCATATAGATATTTTCTGCTAAAGTGCTGTGAAATGTTACAAGGAAATGATTTTAGGAAATACATATTTTCATGAATGTCCAGAATTTTGCAGAAAAAAATATTAATGTGCCATTTTACTAACTAAATTGTATCAAATTTGTTTTTATGTCTCTTCACAGAAGCCATTATGGTATGGATTAACTTAATTTAGTAATTCTACAATTCAAGGAAACCGAACCTAAATTCATAATTTAAAATGAGTCTTTAATAAATGAGTCTCTGGTATAGTTGAGGGAAAAGTGCAATTAGGGAGTTCATTAAAAATGTACAAGTCTAGGATACCTGCATCACATTTGCTGGATACTAAACATTGGTCTTCTACTGCAGATTAATTCAGCCAAATGGAATATAAATTACCTCGCTGAAGTATATGTACTAAATTCACAATAAATGGCAGTGGGGGATAGGGGGACATTTATGAGGCTTGAGCTGGAATAAGCAATATCCAAATGTATTATTAAAATCAATAGCAATATTAATTAAAAGCCAAAAGCAAAGTCTTAGATGGAGTTGAACTATAAAGCATTATTTATAGATTAAGGGAAACACAGTAAAGGACTTTTTATCCTGAAGTAAAAAGTGATACCAAAGTATTGCTTTTCTCATTGTACACTTACCATCATATAATATTTTGCAGATGTATTAAATGGTTAATTAAAAACATTTGTGCTGAGCTTTACTAAAAATTTGTAAGAAGTAAACTCCAATTTTATTTTTGACTCTTTCATTCTTATTTTGCTTCAGCCTAAATTAACCTATTATATCAAATAACTACTTGATATATTTCTAATTAAGAACTCCCAGTTATTAACTGTCCTAGGAAAATTTTACCTTTGAAAAAACTTACCCTAACTTCATACTACTCTTAAAGCACTTTGATCAGGATGACTAGACAGGGGATGCTTTATCATATCTCTTAGAACATTTTTTTCATTTTATCTGCATAGGTAAAGGCAGATTTTTTAATGGATATTTGAATTGCTGTATTGCTTTAGGGAATGTTTTAATGAGAATGTTCATCATACAGACTCTTTATTTGCAAAGGAAGATTATGAATTAACAGTTGCATACACAATGATTTATGAAATTATATTTAGGCACACCATTAACTATACTATATGAATAGCTAATCTAAAATATTGGGAGATTCAACCTGAAATAATTCCCCATGCCTAATGTTTTGAAAATATATGAACATATTTAAATTCTTGAAATAAATTAAAATATCTAAAATATCTATTTTGAAAAAAGTCACAGTTTTGAACAAATTATTTAAATATTTTATTTGGATATTTTTGAGATGAAGTAATTTTATAATGTGTTTCAATATTTTAAGTATTTCTTTTAAAGTAAAAGATGATGAATTCAATACGAATTTGCACATGTGTTTTAAATCTAAATCGTAACTTTCAATGAAAATTATTTTCATATGAAAAATACCACCTCTTTATTAATGTCTCTACTAATAACTCTTTTTATCATTTTTTACTCTATACTGTTATGTTTCATTTTATAACAGGCAGGAAAGGATTATGAACATAGACTATACAGTATACCTTCCATATGGACATATTGTAGGGTTACCAGTTCATGTTTCCCATGTATTTTCCTCTAGAGAGGAAAAGTGCTATTAATTCACTGGGCAATTGAGATTCAAACTTGCTACTAAAGAAAGAGAAATAATGGATTTCCATTTTCACGTATCCAGTCAGTGTGTGCTGGCTATGGCCTAGCTGGTGATGTTCTGAAAGGATTTAAAGAAAAAAAAAAAAGTTATATAACAGATCAGAGCAGAGCTAAAATGTGCATAACTATTAAAAAGTTTGTTCAATAGTAGAAAATTACTTACGTAGGAGTATATCTACTGCATGCATAAATGTTGCACCTCCCATTATTCTTGCACTCTGAATACAGTCATTGTAATACTAACAAAAGGCTTGATAATATATGGATTATTTTATTTCTTCTGCTTTAACCTCATTGCATTCAGTGGTCTTGTCACTACATTCTTTTCCTCCTTTTGGATTTATCCAATATGTCATTCATTGACACTTTTCCTGAAAAAATCCTACAAAACTATGTAGTTATAAACATGACAAACAGTAAGAGCCTTAGCTGTGTTTCTGGCTTCTTGCTGTCATAGGAATAGGAAAACATAGGAATCTCACTTTATAAAATTGCCTTAAATTTAAAGAGCTAGAGTGTTCACAATCCTTGTTGTTTGAGAAAAAAATAATGGATTTAATGGGCTGACAAGCACCCTTTGGAACACATTTTGACAATTTACTTCCCAAAATCTTTGTGACCAAAGATGTTAAAAATAAATAGATTTAGTAGGAATTGGATAAATTAGCTCCTGTGCTAAAAAAATAAACAAATAAATTAAAAATAAAGAGCTACTGTCAAACTAACATACAACATAACGAATGAGAAGAGTTATCTAATGGCCATATGTTACTGTTGCTCTGGTTGATGCCCATAGATGTGTTTCACATCTGGCAAGCAACTGTATTGTTAACCTTTTTTGTTTTGAAAAATAAAAAGAAAAATTTAATAGTGAATAGGACAGAGTCATGCACATGTGTGTATGCGTGCATCCATACACTTGGCAAAGGTTTCTAGGACTGAAATGTCTGGCCCATATGGCACATCCGCTTTGTAAAATTAGTTAAAATTTATTGGAATAAATTTATCTCATGTATAACAAGCCGTAACATGGTCAAAACTGCCTAAAATATGGCTGAGTTTGTCTCCGAGTCTTTTGGTATGCAGGTATTATCTCAACTCTGCTTAAAAAAGATCATACTTTCTGCACGAAACATATTTTGCATAAATGGAAGGTCTTGATATTTGTGAAAGACAGATTCACATGTACTGACCATACAGATTCACCAGACATCATCATTACCCAGAGTCAAAAACATATTTTTTTTCCCACGGTATTTTTAAGAAAAGGTAGATTCATATGCTAAATCTATTAGACAATTTCAGCCTTTTAAGAGTTCATTTTCTTGATTTCTTTTAATAGAACATTTTTTTCTACCCACACTTATTTTGTATCCACTTACTTCTGTACGTTTTAAACCCATTCCTCCATTCAATTCTTATGCAGTATCAAAGCAAAAAAGCATGGTGTGCTTTGATCCAGTTGATGCTCACATATTTTGAAGATTAATAGAATAAAAACTATGCTTGAAGGAAACAATAAGCAACAAGGATGATCTGAACCTCACTATGTCAAGATAAACCATTCAATGTAAAGAGACTTTCAGTGGTGGACTAATGAACCAAATCCCAGAATCAATAATTTCTTGATAAAGCATTTGTACAATGACAAAACATACATGCTATATGAAATAAAGTGTGATATCACTGGGGAGTAAGATGAAACTCAAGTTTCACCAAGACTCAAAACCTGACCTGGCAAGCTTTGCTATGAATATTACAAAGTTAAGGGGAAAAGAAAGAAAAAGAACACATTTTTTAAGACTGAGTACTTTAAAAAAAAAGAAGTGTGGAAGCTGATGTAAAGGATGTGAAGATGATTCTGTAAGGATGTAAATAGGGATGATTCTGTTGTCTCCTCTGTGAAGGTCCCATTTTTCTTTAATCTGTATATAAAGTAAATCAGTTAACTATTGTAACTCAAGGGTATGTTACAGTGAAAATAGGTATTCTTTCACCATGTTTCCAAGTCATTTTGCTTCACCTCGGTCTTCAACTTTAATAATCTAATTGCTATGCTCTTCCAATATATGCTTTGCACTATTTTTGTGCTGCTGTTGTGTTTTCAAAAATTTCTAGGCATGCAAACCTGAAATCTGGCTAAATAAAAATATGTAAAATTGCACTAAGAAAGTCAAAGCAAATTGTACTAAAAAAGTCAAAGGAACCCCCAAGGAAAAAAAAAAAAAAAAGAGCGACTAATAAATCTGTATAAAACAAGGCACCAAACAATAAAAGGCTGCATGACAAGAGACAAGAGGGAATATGTGAGTAATATCACCAAAGAGGCAGAAACAACTGCTGAGTGAAGTGATAGTAAAACACTCTATCAACTCAACAAGATTCTAAGTGGCAGATTTACATCTGCTAAAGGATCTATTAGTAAGAAACAGAGAACGAACAAAAAGACTGTTTACCATGTCATTCATCTGTATACTTCATTTTCTAAACTTCCTCTTCCCTCTTGTATTAAATCCAAGTTTCTCATCTTCAATTTCAAAGCTGTGTTCACAGCCTAACTCTCTTGTTTCTGACCTTTCAACTATAGAGTGGTTGACTCTCATCTCTGGTATTTGCAAAATTCCTACCTCTCTTGCCTAAATAATTTACTGGCTGGATGGCAGAGCTCAGAGGGTGGTGATAAATGGGGCTGACTCTGGTTGGAAGCCTGTGGCCAGTGGTGTCCTGCAGGTTTCAGTACTGGGCCCGGTGCTTTTCAACTTGCTCATCAATGACTTGGACAAAGGCACAGAGTGCTCCCTCAGCAAGTTCGCAGATTAAACCAAACTGGTAGGAGTGGCCGACACTCCCAAGGGCTGTGCTGCCATTCAGAGAGACCTAGACAGGATGGAGAGTTGGGCAGAGAGGAACCTCATGAGGTTCAACAAGGACAAGTGCAGAGTCCTATACCTGGGGAGGAATAACCCCAGGCACCAGTGCAGATTAGGGCTTGACCTGCTGGAAAGCAGCTCCGCAGAGAGGGATTTGAGAGTCCTGGTTGACAACAGGCTAATCATGAGCCAGCAACGTGCCCTCGTGGCCAAGAAGGCCAATAGGCTCCTGGCCTGCCTCAGGAGGAGCGTTGCCAGCAGGTCAAGGGAGGTGATCCTGCCCCTCTACTCATCTCTGGTGAGGCTGCACCTAGAGTATTGTGGGCAGTGCTGGGCTCCCCAGTACAAGAAGGACATTGAGCTTCTAGAGAGGGTTTAGCAGAGAGCCACAAAGATGATTAAGGGACTGGAGCATTTGTCGTATGAGGAAACACTAAGTGACCTGGACCTGTTTAGTCTGGAGAAAAGAAGCTGAGAGGAGATTTGATTAATATGTTCATCTGATGGGTGATTTCAGGGAGGATGGGGCCAGGCTCTTCCCCGTGGTGGCTGGTGACCAGATGAGGGGTAATGGGTGTAAGTTGAAACACAGGATGTTCCACCTCCTTATGAGGAAGAACTTCTTTACTGTGAGGGTGACAGAGCACTGGAACAGGCTGCCTGGAGAGGTTGTGGAGTCTCCTCTGGAGATCTTCTAAACCCGCTTGGATGCCACCCTGTGCCACATGCTCTAGGTGTCTCTGCTGGAGCAGGGGGTTGGACTAGATGATCCCTAGAGATCCCTTCCAATCCTAAGCATTCTGTGATTCTGTAATAAAACACTTTTAAACAGTACTTTTGTTCTCTCATTCTTTGCTCACACAGAGAAGAGCTCTGTATAAAATTTGATTTAAAGAAAACTTTGTTCTTTTCCTTCCTTACTGTCTTATGCACTGTAGATTTTTATCATTAACTATTCTTCTTGAAACAACTGAAAAATCTTTCCTCAGTTCTTCATTAAGAGCCATGTTTGTCAAACTACTCCTTTTCTGTTGTTCTCCTTTAAGCTACTTTAGATTGTTGTGTATCTATTTGGAAGTATCCACCGAGAAGTGGGCAATGTCCACCCAGAATTGGACATGATAACAACGTTGAACAAAATATTGTGTACTCCTTGTTTTCTTGTTATTGTATTTTTTTCTTGTTATTGCTTTTTATTGTTCTGTACCACTTTTTATACTTTCCAGTGTGATGTTTGCCTGTTTCACAACAACATGGATATTGTCAATTCTTGTTCAGTTCATTATCCACTTTAACCAATGGAAGATTTTATGAAGAACTACTTCTTTAGTTTTATATTGGCTATTCTTCCCAAACCATCATCTCTGAATTCTATTCAATTTTTTTTCAGACTATTTTCAAATCATTTCAGCTTATATAGATTGAGTTCTAATCCTACTCTTCTTCCTCTTACATTTTCTCACAGCTACTTATCATCTGCAAAAGCACTAAACCTAGTCTGTATTTCATCATGTAGTTCTTCAGTGAAAATAATGAATACAGCTAAACTCAGAACTGACCTTGCAGAATACTACACATAATCACACTAGAATGAAATATTTTTTTGCCCCTTTGTTTCTTTCTTGCTGCGTTAGCTAGAAAGCTAAAAATGCAGCCATCATACGATTTATCAACAATACGCTAATGTATTTAGATAGATTTTCCTGACAACGGAGCTCAGACTAAGAGCTCAGGTAAATAAAGACAAAGACAGACTACCTAATAGTCTACTTAGCAAGGTAGAAGACTGATAAATAGCAGAGAAATCTAATACAATTTCACAGGTCTGGATTCAAACAGTAAACTAGAATAAAAGAATATCCACAAGAAGCAAGCCAGCTTTCACACTTTGACAATAACACGCATGCCAATGAGAATATACTGAAAGAAGTAAAATGCAAAAATTGAAAGCCAATATCAGTATTCACTAGTTAAAGTAGGATCTATGCATCAAACTAAATAACTTTAAGCCCTTCACATTTTCTCCTCAAATATTAATTTCCATTTTACCATATGGTTATGAAAGCTACACTAAGGATATGTAGATAGATGTCTAAATGGCTTTGAAAGCAAATGCCCCTTGAAAAGAGATACTAAATGAAATGAATTAATAACAACTGCAGAGATACATCAAAGATTTTTACAGTCCTTAACTTTTGCGTTATCCAGAGTAGGAGATGGAAGCATTCATTCTGTATGCTGAGAACAGATTTAGTGAATCTTTCACAGCAGGTGTGTCTTTGGACAACTGGAGGCAGATGTGAAAGTGACAGTTTAAAATCTTCTTTATAATAATTAGATTGTATATGCCTTAATAACATCTAGATATGCTGTCTACAGAGAGATGCATACATATGCAGAGGCAGTTTGTTATGGGCAGAGAAAACTTTGAAAAGGACAAAAGGAAAAGCAAACCTGAGTCTCTCCCCTCTCAACCACATATCAACAAGGGGCCTGCCTTTGCTTCCCATATGGGCTTTCGGCTCTAGGGAATCATACACATCACTAAGTCCAGACATCAGGAGCTGAAGTGAACAGAATGTCAGCTGAGAAAAATAGGAGATGAGACTAATAGGATGATAAACCTCTTGACCTCCTCTTTCCACTATATTTATAACATTTGGCTGATTCAGTTTCTTCTTCAGCATGTTTTAACTCCTTGAAATACATCCTTTATATTATGTTAGAAGATTGAACTGAAGTATGTTCTTCCCCTCTTTACAGTTGGCCCTGTACTGAACGACTGCCACTTTTTATTGTTGCTGTGGTTCACCTTGTCTTTGCCTAATAAGATCTCTTAATTGCAGCAATTTGTTTTTCCTAGGTTTCTTATCAACAATAGGTTTTCACTCACTGGCTTCAGAACAGTTTTGTCGCACATCCATAGCACCTGGACAGATTACTCCAGGCAAGTTCTGTTATTTGTAACTGTGTCTGGATTGCATTGCAAAGAGTTTCACCATTCAGCTGGAGTTAAATTAGCCATTGATGTAATAGTTGCAAATATGGCATTGCGTGACTGGCAGCTCATTTCTATAGCACTGTATTTTGAAGATATTCAGCTTTCCTAAAAGTTTCCAGCTTTATAAGTTTTCATCTTTGCTTCTGACATCGCAGCCTCTAAGTCCCTGTATGTATTGCTGTTTTTATCGTTTGCCACCTTCAAAGCAAGATTTGATTCTATTTCCCATATCATTTATACAACTGCCTAGGGATTAGGTGCAATTCATATTTCCTTTCCTGCAGTTTCTCACTGTGGGCACTATCTATGGAAACTGGTGTTATTTTTATTTTTTTTTCCCTTAATCTGTTATGTCTTGTTGTCTGGATTCTCTTAATTTAATCATGTGCACTTACTTTGAACACTGCTTTGAGCATTTCTCTGTACATTTCAGCCATTCTTGCTGCTTCAGGATACTTCTGCAGGGCTAGAAGGATCCAACAGTCTCTCCTGAAGGCTCCAATCCCATGTCCCACAGATGAGCCTGGCTCTAGTTAGCAAGTCTTTTATGATTGCAGCACTGCATGTAGATGCCAGAGTTCTCAGCTGTGTGATGTTTGTATTGGTTTGGGATGTAAAAACATGTTATCTTATTCCAGTTTCATTCTTTTGGAGGTCACAATCCTCAGATGGCATTATCTGCTTTTCCAGCATTTCAGGCAGTATTCTTAGCCACACTGTCTCACTCAACTATTCATTCTTTGCTCTGCCCTGTGAGCTATGAGAAGCATTTCTCTTCATTTGTCTTTGTTTATTTTATTGGTCACCATTCCATATAGGTTAGTTTTTGCTTCCCACTGCCAATTTTTTATTTGGAAACTTAGTAGTCATGGTTTATGTTTGTGCTCAAGTTTCGTTTGTAGTCACGCTTGCATGTAACTTTGGTTCTGCCAGCCCAAAAATAACCGTTCGTGTTTCCTCAGACCTATCCTGTTTATGCAGGTGGATTAAGGCTTTTGGATGTCCATTCGCCCTAGCAGGTTAGGAGCTGGACATCTAAAAATTCTGGACATACAGCTGACTGGTAAAAGTCAAAGCCCAGGTGCACAGTATTACATAGCTATACACTGTAAAATCAACATAATTCAGGACCAATCTGGAATCCTCTGGAATAGTCTCTGGGTGCCTTCTGACACCCTGTGGAAACAGCAAATGTGCATATCCTGACCGTTTGCTTTTGAAAGCCATGAAAACTACTCCATGCAGTTTCTTTAGTTATTCCACGCACATACAGCAAATTCTGTGTATAATGAAAGTATTGGAAAAAGTGCGCATATCCTGAATACACATTTACTTATGCACATTTACTTATGCATTGAAAAAAACCCCAACATATTCTTTATTAAGATAAGTGCTTACAAAGGTATTACAACTGCAATTGGATTCAAACTGCTTATTGTTTTGGATCTCCCCTCCTGCAAACTGGGTTTCTTCAAAGGCTCAGTGTATGTTGTTACTTGAAAGTCAGGAGCAGCTAGTTTTACTAGAGCATGCTTAAAATATTGTTTTGCCAAGCATCTGTACTGTATAAGCATTGGTTTATTTATATTCTTATGCAAATTAGCAAACTTTATTTAGAAATATGTGTGGTTAAAGGTTCAAAAAGCTTGTCAGCAATCTTAAAACTCTCAGCAAAATCAGAGCAAGGAAAACTAAAAGCCTAAATTTTCAATTGGCTGAAATCTGTAAAATAAATTCCTCTCAAGGAAGTGTCAATCAAGCATTCAAAACTCCCTGCTTCCTTAGGCATATCATGTCATTAGGCTTATTAGTAAGGTGATGTTAGCTTTGAAGTAGGCCTGTTATTCAAGGTGGTGTTCCCGGCGCCTCTGGCTGCTTCCTGCCGGGTCTGTCATTTCAGTGCCTCTGAACTCTAATGTGGGTAAATCAATGGAACTAAAGGAAATCTCTTAGAAACAAATGCCCAGACAAGAAAACAACTTCTTATTTTGGCTTGTTGCTACAAACCGTCCTGTCCCACACCTTGCAGATCAGTCCCCCAGGTGTCTGTTGGAAGCTTTGGTTAAGGATAAAGTTATCTAAGATGTGAACATTATTGCAAGCAGAACACATAGATATTTATGCAATGACTGACTTGAAGATAAGCAGCTCACTGAGGGGAAATACATAGCTCATCTTAGCCTGATTTCAAGATAGCAGCACAGCCATGGAGGATTAGATTTGAAGGGGAGCTGTGCTCCAAATCTGGGTCCAACTTAAATGATTAAGTGGGAGGTAGGTATAAAATTGCTTTGTTCAAGGTCATTGGGCTCAGTAGTCTAATTTCTTTTTCTTAAAAATTTTGCAAGGAACAATCATGTTTACTTTGATAGAAAGCCTAACTTTTATCCAGACAAAATAATAGCAAAGGAGGAAAAAGAAATGAAAAATGAAAATAAATACTTTTCTTAAAACAGATGCTTTAAGATTGTGTTTGTTTTATATGAAGGAATTCATACTAGTACAAACAAAATTATTAGCACTGTAGTCACCATAGGCATTTGTTTTGACATACACTTACTTTCTGCATGTATTACAGGTCTCATTACTTCATTTTAGGCAAGAATTTGTTGCTTATCTTTAAGTGCCATTGCTTCAGCAATGTGATTTCTGTAAAAACTGTGCAGAAGACAAAACAAGTTTTGTTTTTCTGGTGAAAAAATCACTTCATTTCATAGCAATAAGAAATTAGAATTACATAAAACTTTTCACTCTAAGAAACTTTGTGTTTGCCAAACTAAGCGCATGTATGAATCATTTCACAGAACAAGAACTATTTTCACCTAACACTGAAGAAAAATCAACATGGCAGGTGCTTCAACAGCAGGGCACAGTAACTTTGGAAAGGAAGGAGGGAATTGAACTGCTAAAATAAAGCTTTACAAAGAAAGAGTGTTATCAGCCCCTCAAATTAGAATAGAGATGCTTGACCTGTTTTTAGCTAAAGCTTTTCTTGTATAGAAAGTCACGCATAAGAAACCAAATCATTTTGCTGAAAAGCATTCAATCTATATTTTTATATCTCCCATCCCATCAGTCAAGCTGGTCCCCCTGGCACTAACACTGCAAGGGCTAACATAAAAGCAATAATGCTGATTAAGCGGGCAAAAGCAAATGATTGTGAAGCACCCTGAGAGCCATTTGAAATGAGAAAGTTGCCAACAGCATTTTAGGAAGAGATGCATCTCCTCAGAATTTCTGCATATATTTCTGTTGGTCAAATACTATGGCATAAACTCTTGATAGCTGGATCAACATAGACCATACTTGGTGTTTCCCATATACGAAGCAAAAGTTGTCCCATAAGTCAGGTAAAGTATCAGTCCTTCAGCTTAAACTACTCATCGTAGCATTTCCCCAAGATGAAGTAGAGTTCCTGCTGTGCTCTCGTGGTCACTGTTACCCTCCTGCGCCAGGGAATGGCCCTGGGCACACAGAGAAGTTCTGCTGCTAGCCCACTACCTAGCCCCATGGCAGCCCGCCCAAGGAGCTCTCCTTTCACTAGCCTTGTGTTTGCCCCTTGGTGGACAACATATGCTGATCAGCAAATGCAGAAAACCTCCTTCACAAACATTAATTCTCCCGACATGCTTGAGAGTTAAGCAAGATTTTATTCTCTTGATGTCACACACTGGCAAAGCATGGAGGCATAAAGGCTAAATTGGGCTGCAAACAGAGTAGCTGCCACTGAGAAAGAAATCTAGGAATCCTGTTGCCTTGCAATTCCCTGTTGTCGCTAGCAGGCAAATTTCCTTCTTAAAACTGCTTAATACTGAAGTAATTGATTTAAAAGTTTTTGGACAATTCCTTACAAAGCTATTATAATGCTGCCTTGTTAAATTCCATTAAGTCTTAAATGCTGGAGCCATCTAGCACAGGTCAGTTTAAAGGATCTGTATTTCCTTTGAAGAACATGAAATATTGTAATTGTGCACACCACAGCTCTTTAATAATAAATATCCCTTATGCTTAAAAGTCGTACTAATAATTTATGGAGGTAGTTTGAAGAACAATTCTTGCATGTACTTTAAAGCAAAGCAGGGAGTGAAGTGCTGCTCAGAAAACACGCTGCAAATAGGACCTTGTTATCTTTACTTTAGATGAAAGAAAACTGTTATGATACTCTCATCTTTCCTCTAGATGCTTAGCTTTATTCTCAGGGGCAGGAGAATAACAACAGCGAAAGGTACCATTACTGGAAATTCAGTCTCACTATTGAAACTACCTGCCTCAATATAGACCAGAGAGATTACGACATTGGTAAACTGAAGATGCCCGTTGCTGATACATATGAGCACAGGAAATGATGCAAAAATTGTTTCTGCTTTACAATAAGATAAAGAATACTTACCTTAAATGCAGATGCAGTTTTCATTACTGAAGATAAGAATTTCCACAGCAGGGATTGTAAGGCTGTAGAGAAATGTTCTCAACCGAGCACATAGCCATGCTGGTATTCACGGTGCAGGCAAAAATGCATTTTGGACCTCCATGAAATAAAAATGAGGGGCTTAGGTTAGGCTGGGATCAGGGAGCTTCTGCTACTGCAGAGATCGGATTTACTTTGGATGATGCTGTAGATTGACCTGCCAGCGCTCAAGCATCGGGACAGAAGCATTGGTAATAGCTCTCAGAGAACAGGGACTGATTTCTGCCTAACTGAAGTCTTTATTGATAATGGAGAGACTGATTTAGATTGCAGCAAAGATTTTGAAAGGATACCCTTAGAGAAAATACTTTTGCCTGTATATTCGGGTGAATTAGTGCAGCACACAAATCATATTTAGACTGCACCTAACTGACAAGAGGAGCATTTAAAGCCACAGATCTTGGTACGAGTCTATGGCATAGATGAATTGGTATTCAAAGAGAATCTACGTCATCTCTAGACTCCTGTGCTGGTCTCCACTGAAGCCCAGTACGTTTTCTATGAAACTGTTTAGACCATCATCCCTAAGGCAAGAATGCAGTGCAATTGGGGACAGTACAGCTGACCATTCAGCAGATATGAATCTTCCTTGAAAAATGCAGAGCAGACAGAAAGTTTCGCTTTGCTGAAATCCTCTTGTGCCATTAGTGGCTGCAACATTTTTGGTTTATTTGAAGAGCATATTCTTTAAATACTAGCAAACTAAGTCCCCTGGGATATGATCTGTCAGCCACACACAGTCTCTTTCAGTGACTGAGTTTAAATCACACTTTCTGAAAAAATCACCAAAGGTCGCAGCTTTATAAAAGCATCTATGTTCTGTTTTAGATTTTATGCTCATATCCCAGCAACACAAGAAGAGCTCTGAGATTTACACAAGCCTATTAATTTTAAATTGTTCAACCACACTTTTGGTTTTCATTCTTTCAAACTTTGCGAGCAAATAGAACAGCCTCAGCAGTGGGTGAACATTAACCTGGCTTTGCTAGGTGCTGGTGCAGGTAGGTGCAATGCAGGTCACTTCCTGGAGGGCTGCCAGCGCACTTCAGGTACATGACACTGAACAGCCTCAGAAAATACCACCAAACAAGCTGTGACCAGATAACTGAACTGAACTCTCTGCAAACAGAATGCACATAAAACACATGCTTAGGAAGGTTATGCAGGATGATAGCAAATGTTTCATTTTTAAAAACTTTTCTTTTGAAACTGTATGCAAAAATATAACACAGAATTTCACAGGTTTTTAAATATTCAAATGTATAATAAAATTGCACATAACAGAATGTTCTCCTGCTAAGACTTGCCATATCTGCCTGGAAACAAACCCACTAAAATCTGCCCACTCAGCCACAGTAATGTGGGCTGAGACCTTACCTGAAGGCCACAGAGTTATATGTTATATGAAGAGTACCAGCACCTCCTAGGGATATATAGAGAGAAGAGAACATAATATATATGTGAGAAATAACATAAGATATATATAACTACAAAACATGTAAGATAGAGCAACCTTGCTGACACTGCCAGAAGTTTTACTGGTGAGTTGTCTGCTCCCAAGGATATTGTAACATTTGAATAGACAGCATAATGAGAGAAAATAAAGATGCTTCCAGCACCCTCATATCCAGACACTTAATGGTATATGGTGGTCAAATAAATTGTCTGTCTCCCTGACATCAGGACTGTCTAATGCACATCTAAGTGTTAGAAAACTTTATTCCTATTTCAGTCACAGCCACTTCTGAAGCAAAATGTAACAGGTTAATGTCATAGAATAAAACACAACAAATTTAAGGAAAGAAGCAAAGAATCTGTAGCCATCTGAAACTTGGGGAGTTCTAGGCAATGAATCAATCCTCTGGCTAAGAAAAGGTCTGTAAGTATTTGTTGAGCTCTCCTCACACACATTCTGTCTTCATGTCCCGTGCCTATTCACACATTTGAGTTTTCACTCGTCAAAGTGCTCACAGGGACTGCGATCCACTGCCACTTTAGTCAGTGGAAAAGGACTCTTACTGATTTCCACTGGATGGGACCCAAAACACACACTGTGTGTTAAATACTTTCACATGGGAGTATTTGCACCCAAACTGACTATACTCATTTGGCCTGGGACATTGCTCAAAACTCAGGACTGTAAGAGTTTCAAAGCTCTGTCAGAAGTCAGGAAACAGAAGGAATATGATGCAATTTATGTGACACAACCATAACTTAGTAATGCAATTCAAACATTACAATGCCAAATACAGTTACTGCAATCCCTGAAAACTTGTAATCACCCCATACAGCAAAAAATAAAATGTCAAAAAAGAACTGTAAATCCAAGACAAAAAACATGCCTCTGTTTAGATTCTCCATGAGAAGGAAAACAAAATGAACTTGTCAAATAAATTATATTGTGTGAATAACTTGCTCAGGTCTGTTCATTAAACAAAATGTTCTGTATGAAGAATGCTGTTGCTGCTTCTTCCAGCTACATAAAGGTCTTCCATTCAAAACTTCACTTAATTCAGCTAATTAATTACACATTTCTCTGCAGCTCCAGCTTAAAAGCGTTATTTGGAAGAGAACATGCTTTTTAATCAATTTCAATCATATTGTTTTATTTCTCAAGGGAAAAGAGGACACTCAAAGGAAAATAATCTTATGTCTACACTAACCTACTGCTATATAAAATGTGCTTTCTTATTCTAGTCTTTGGAAAGTCTGCAGCATTGCTTAAATATATTTCAATTATAAGTCACGCTATAAGGTGCTTTCAAAAGAGCCTCTGTTTGTTTTTTTCTGTTTGTTTATTTAATGAGAATGCCTTGTTTCAAGAGAAGTGGAGTGCAGTGTGATATACTGATATTACATGAATTTGCTGTTCTTTGGCCTGGAACCTGTTCCTTGGTAACCCAAGACTCTCTTAGCAGAGAAAGTAGAACATGGTAGAGTTCTCTACCATGTGATAAAGAGTGATAAAGACCAGCATGATGTTTATACCATGCACGTCTTTCTCTATGTTGCTTCTAACAGGCCAGGAATGTGCTATATAAAAATGAGGTTTAAATATCCCAAAGGAATAGGTTTGCAAGTCTACCTATGTGAGGGTTTTTTACCTTGTCTGGTGGAAATATTTGTATAAACATTGTGCTGATAATTCTTAAAAAATGATTTTTTTCAAAACTCTTATATTGCAATATCATTATTTTTAATACTTAAAAAAGGATTCCTAACTTTAGGACATAGAGCAAAAGCCAGAAGAAAACGGACTCTAAATTCTCTCCAGTATTTGCACATAACTGATGTACTGATTTATAGGTATCATACTCTACCCTACATACTACAGCCTACAGGACTTGCATAGAAAATATATAGTAGACTAAAATATTACAGCTTTTAGAAAAATGTAATTTGGGAAATACTTGTCAAATACATTCCAAAGTAAAAATGATATGCTTCACGAAGAAGCATGAGACCTGGAAGAGTGAAATAATTTGCCCCATTGGAACTATAGGTCAGTAACTGAAGTTCTTCCTTTCAGTTTTAGGATTCCACAGGTAAGCATGCTGCTTCCGGTTTTGACTTTTTTTTATAATCTTATTTCCACTAACGTATTCTATTTTCTACAGTGTAAAAAGCATTTGATGGTAGAAAAACCTATCAATCTCAAAGTAAGGCTTACTAAATTTTATAAAAATCCTACACATCATAGTGAAGGGCGTATTCTTTCAAACCTGATAAGTCCAGATTCTTCAAAGCACTGCACCCCTGAATCTATCAAAGGAATGAGCAGCACAGCTGAGGAGAGGACCTTGTTCTTGATGTAGTTTATTTGGTATCTTAAAGAAAAGAGTCAGTCTTCCCTCAAATCCATCTTTGAAGCTCCTTCTAATTAGAAGTAATTATTCTATTATTTTGCTGTTTTTTCTCCCTCATTTTATAGCTAAAGCTATTTCAAAACAGTACGCTTTTAATGGTCAGCTGCTTAGCAGTTCATCTGTTGTAGTTTATCCGCTCTTGAAGTCACACTCCTGAGTGAGTAACACCTAGCCTGGATGTGCAGCCACCAGTCTTCACGCAGTAATGTACCACAGACATCAGATGCACTCGAATTATATCTCAAACATGTAGAGGGAAGGCCAGAAAAAGAATAATTACTAGTCAAGAACTAGTATGAACTGTAAGTCTTTCACTTGCATCCATCATTTTAGGGATACATCTACACTAATACTAACACTAACAAACTCAATACTATACACTAAGACACACAAATTCAGGCATTCTGCCTTTAAATCTTGGAGATTTCTCATTCACTGCTGACAACAGATGTTGGTAAGATTTTGTTTGTTTGTTTTATTTTCTCTTCTTTTATTTTTCCCTGTTTCTTTAGGAAATGCTTGTATTTTTTGGAAATCACCCGGAGCTACGACGCAACAGCAGCCCTTCCAATGCAGGGCCTATGGATTGGCACAGGCTGCTCAGCACCAGGGAGCTCCAGGCAGCCCTCGAGAGGACATGTGAAAATGCAGCATGACACATTTACTTCTTTATCAAATACACCAGTACTAAAAAATAAATTTATAATATACATAAAGAGAAAAATTATATAGTTGGCTTCTTTCCTTAATGGGTTAATAATACTCAGTTCGCCTAAGTTTTCTGTGCTGTCATGCAGACTACAAAATCCCAACACTACTCTACAGCTGCTTAATGGCATTCATATTGACTATACTAATATGATCATTGGATAGACTGGAAAATTATTTTGTGCTCACTGGATTTTCAAGACTGTGTCCATGTCATATAACAACTTCATTTCTCAGAGTCAGTATTAAGAATTAGCTGTATTTATGGAACATTTTTGCAAGCATGGATCTAATCTTGTAGGTTTGGTGAAGAATTAGCTTCACTTTCTCTGAGTCATTCCTATCTATCCATTCTAAAAAGTATATGCAGAGAACTGGATCTATTGATGATGGTTTTAACTTGATTGCAATGTATCTATCCATCTCACTCTGTTAACATTTTTCTAAACTGTGCCAATTTTGTTAAATGAAATTAACTTTTTTACATTATTACTCACTTCTTGATTATTTCCATTCTTAAAGCACCAGTCATACTACTTTATTGTGCAGAGCTTTCTATTCACGCTTTCTATTTTTTTTTTCTATTGTGCAGAGCTTTCTATTCCTTTTACTGTACATCACTCACCAGAACATCATTGATGTTTGAAGCACCAGGAAATGCATTGGAGTTTGAAAGAACATTCAGAAGAAATAACCACTTACTTACATGTGTGCCTATCTCCTGTATGGTTATCAATAAACCTAAAAAAAACGATGGATATCTATTCCAAAACAAAGGAATACTGAACTAGAAGGGTGTTTGATCTGAAACTATACATCCATTCCTCACTCAGGCATGAACACTGAATATCTTGACCAAAAAAATTGATGTCCTGCATATACAATGAATTTAACCACATGGTTAAATCCAAGCATTTAAGACAAATTGCAAAAATATCTTTCCTAATTTCTTAGGTGCTTGCATAGTTCCTTTCTCCTTTTTATGTTACTTCAAATAAATGTTGCTTGTATTTTATGTTCAATACAGTTCATTTCAAACTTGCATATGGAAATTTTGTAATTAACTTATTGTGATTGACTTCATGAGAACATGAACTAGTACTCTGAGTACAATACATGTTTGAAAAATCAGATGAATTTTACAGAAATCTGCTCCAGTCAGTAACTTAGATGCAGTCAATTTACATTTTAGCTAACCCCTCCCAGGCAGCTTAACAATACTGTAGTTCACCACAGCTCTGCCCATTTACACAGACAATAATTTGGACTCAGTACAGCCTACCCTTGCTTTAATATTTGCTGAACTGTAATACTGCAAAATCATTTATCTTATTAACTTCAATACTTCAAAAACTACAGACCTCTCTAAGGGGTAATGTGCACTAGAAACAAACAGCCCATGTGAAGCTTACCTTCCATGCCCCACACTAGTTTCTATGAGAAATTTAAAGTCCTTACAGCCTAAGTTCAAACTACCTAAAAAAAGCCTATATTCCTGGGAAGAATGCTGGGGCCAACAGTTCTGCTTTCTGCCTCCACAAAACTCTTCACCACAAGGACATATATCACCTGAATAGAAGTTTTCTTCTGGCTACACTGAAGACTGCATATTAAACCTTCAGTGTGCATAAACCAGGAACTGAAACATTTCACAGAATTTTCCACATTCTAGCTAAATGCAAGTTTGAGTTTTTTGCTATATAAAGACATCATGACTGAACTCCACCCCCATATACTGTCATGAAGAAAATGATTCAAAAACAATTTTAACCTCAGGGATTAGATTCTAGCATTAATTCAGCTTCAAACATAAATTCCCTTAGATTCAGAGGCATGTTCTTTCTTTATTTTCGATGTATTTAGAACACCTATAGCTTTCAGCAAGATACAAAAGTTAAATGAACTAGAAATTATATGAAGAAATGCTTTGGCTTTGCATTGAGAAGTAAACAGTCGCTGTTACAGAGATCAAAATGTAAGTTGGAGACAAAAGGGGCACCAAATCCCAAACAACCAGCTTTATACAATAAAAGGAAAAAAAAAACCCTCTGATTTATACATTTTCATCACTCTGACCGTGATGTGTGCCTAGGGAAAGCCTCCACTGTGCATCTTAACAGCCAAAATCAATTGGAAATAGTATGATATGCTAGAATGCCAGGCCAGTGATGACATTCACACCTTTGCAAACAGCCAGAATAAATATCTGTGCTATGCATCACAATGAATAGTGCCTTTTATGTGAAGTATTATCAAGTCTCCTCATGAGATATATAATGGAGTTTATACCTTTCTTCTATGATTCGTTCTTCCTATTTACCTTATTCTGATTTTATTTCTAGATTAGATGACATTGTGATAGGAAGCAGTCAAATGATAAGGTCAGGAAAAACAAAGATTCTGTTTGTGTATGGAGCAATAAATCATTTTAAGAAAATATAACAAAGGCTGGGAGCAGAATTTTCTCACTACCTTGTGAGATAACTAATAAGACTTGGTATGAAAAAATAATGCAAAATAAGAGCTGGGTCCTCAAATACAAGGAATGTGCTACCTTAAATATGTCTTTGGCCTTGTCAGACATAAGTTTTAAACAATTTAGCAAGCATACACTTAATTTGAGTATATAACTATAATGATTACATATGCCAATAGGGTAATTGAATTTGCAAATGACAATTAGCCATTTGAACATAAAATCATCTAATTAACATGCACAATTGCAAGTGAAAAATGGTGTCCTTCACAGGTCTTAAGAATCATTTTCTACATTCTGCAAATTAGGATTAGTGACAGCAGTTTACTCTGTTACACCATGCTGATCAAAATTTTTGTAATATGCAATCATTAATGAGATAAACATACTCCACCACAAACCAACTGCACATGTACCTAAGTATATGGAATAGAGGTGTAATAGGTGTACACCACGTCTTTACCTTACGAGCTACAAAGACTGAATAGGAAGTTTTTCCCCTACTCATAAGAGGATTGTTAATTATGGCAACCATTCCTGCTATGGAACTATTTCTCTTCCCTAATGGCCTTCTCTTAAAAGTCCTCCAAATGTCTTCTTGATTATGAAGAGTTCATGCCTGGGGACTTTCTTGGCAGTCCAGGAGGCATTCTGCATTGCCTTGTACCCTACCCAGCCCAAAGAATAGTCAGTTTCTTCTGGTTGATGTGCTTGAGGGGTTTGCTTCCATCTAGTTTATCATAAAACACCAGCCCCAAATATGGAAAAATCATTACTACAAACAGTTCCAAGAAACACAGAAGTTAGCAGAATGGTAGATGTGTCAGATAATGACATGAGGTGAGATCACTGAACCTCAGTATCACATTGTCTATTATAAACATTATTAATCACTTAGCTAAATACAGAGATCCAAAACACTTTGCCAAAGTGGGAAATACTATAAAACAGTAAATTTAAGCCATAAGCTTTTGCTGTGATCATGCCTGAGTTCTCACATAACACATTCTGGAAGACTTCACTGAGTGATTCTTATTAATTCCTAATGAAGCGGTAAAGGCAAAAATGACTTGTTTTCAGTCACTGAATCAGAGACACACCTGGAAATACAGCTCATACTCTTGACGTGCAGGATCATGCTTAGTCCAGTAGCAAATTCCCTTGTGATAGGGAAGGAGAAAGGGGAGGAAAAGGAGAAAAGTGAGATGTTGCACAAGGGATTTTGAGACAGACTTGCATATGCAAAGGTGTATTTACAAGAATTTGTACTTGATGGAATTGATCGATCGACTCTAATGCTGAAAGTTACTTTTGGTGAAAAATAGTAATATTAAAAAAAAGAATATACACACACACACAAAACAAACAAACAAACAAACAAAAAAAAACAGAAAACTGAAGGAGAGTGTAAGAGAAAAAGGAAAGCAAGAGCGGTCAGCAAGAGCAGTGATAGATGTCCAGATAAGCTCCCTTCTTGGGACACCCTCTCAGGTGCAGCAGGCATTCCCATTCACAATATCCTTTCACAATAACTCTTGTAACTCTTTTCTTTTATCAGGACTTGCTCAAATTCTATCCTTTTTCCCCACCTATGATACTGTTAGCATTTTATCAGAGGATTAATAGATATAATCAAAGAATAGGGCAAGAGGGGCAGGAGAAGGAAAGAGTGGACAATTGCTTGCCATAAGTTGTCAAAATCTCAGCATCAGGGTTTGAAAGGCCATGAGAATAACAGCACAACATGACAGCATGAAAGCAAAAAGGGAAAAACAATGCCGCAGGTCCGGAAAACACTGCCACTGCAACACAGGTGAGAAGCTTCACTCACAAAGCTGCAAATGGAAAACAGGCTACAGGACAACAAGCAGAAGCCCCCAGCAGTAGCAACGGATAGTGTGGGGAGGAACTTCTCAATGCAGATACAAATCTGATAGAGGGTGTAGAACGGATGGAGCTGGTTGTTCTCAAGGCATCCAGTAACTAAAGACAACGAGCAATTGAGTCGTTTCCATTCAGGCAATGAGTTTGGGCAATGAGCGCGAATTGAGACACAGGAAATTCTATTTAAAAGTAGGAGAAGAAAGCTTTCTTTGCTTGTCTTGTTTTGCTTTTCCTGTGAGGGTGGTTGAACACTGGAACGAAATAGGGGTTCCTCATTTGCATCTTCCAAAATCGAGGCCTCTCCTTCATTTAAGTCTTGTGACTGCTCCTCTGCTACCATGTACTAGGATGCACCATATGTATGTTCATCATTATTGAATGGGGTCCAGGAGATATATCTTAGTAGATATAAAAGCTTACCCTACAGAGAGCCTTCATCAATATTCATCCAAAACAGTGCCTTAAATAAGTGCCTATGATATGATCTACACATATAGCATACCTAGCTTGTTAGTTTGCTCACTAGCCAGACAGTTAAATAGAGATGTATTAATTGAATATTTAATTTCTGTTCAGGTCAAGGACAGGGAAAATGGTCGCATAGCTAAAGGACAAGAACTCTAGTTTCTCTTCTTGGATCTGCTACTACATTTCTGAAGGTTCAATGTGAGCAAAGCAATGACATGCATATAGAGCAGTAATAACTTGAGAATATCAGCATTGCCCTACATCAGAAAAGTGCTGGAAAACTTAAATTCACAAGGCATGTGGGTTTCTCAAGTGTGATAGGAACACACACATTGTTTTTGAGTCGCTGTTCAAAAAGACATAAGGAATTTTTATTACTGGGGTTGTTGTTTCACACTACTTGCAAATTTAAGCTGAATTCTGCCAACAGTCGTCTTTCTGCTCTCAAAAAGAAGCCAGGGAGGACTCAGCTCAGAGAACTGATGTATATGCTGCCATCATGCATGTGCCAAGGATGACAGCATGCACTCAGGGTTTGAGAGAGCACTGGTTTACTCCCCTGCTGAAGTAGCTTATCACCTCTCTGAAGTGAGTGCTGTTATCGCAATGTGATAAAGCGTTGTGAGTCAAAAATGCAAGCTCTTATTCTATCTGGACCAGAAAGTCTCATTTTACATGTATAGCTGAACGTTCACTGGACCCATTAGAAAGTGACTGAGACAAATAAAGCAGCTCTGTCTATAGGGGTTTAAAGTAGCCTAGGTATACTGTATCAGCCAAATAATTAGCAGATATTTACAGGTATGCATGCTTATATTCGAATATACATACATTGGAAATTCAGAGGCTTTTCTTCAAATACATTACCTGAATCAGGAAGAAAATGACAATGAACAAGAATATGACATCCTGCAGGTGAATATCCTACTCCCTACAAGGTACTGGGCCTGTAACTCCAAAGCTTTCCTCTTGTGTTGGGCACCTGCGAGGGGAATGAGATGATGCCACAGCTCCCCCAGCTTTGATGGGGTATTATCGCTTGTCTTGCCAACAATTCATACATTCTAAATTTATACCGTGCAGATGATTTGGTTTACAGTAGGGCTTCTCTGTGACAGGCTGATTTAAGGCTTTGTGTTCTTTTCGGTTCTTGGTCTCTGGGAGCATATTTTTAATGGGTAATTTCTGAAGTTACAGCTCCTGAGAGCTGCATGGAGGAAAGGTCACCAAACTTCCAAGCAGCTGCTCAAAGAGAACATATTTAGCAGAGAGCATATCTCAAGACTAGAAGACTAGAAATCAAGCATTTAAAACAAAGTCCAAAGTCCAATTGTTCTAGTATCTTCAGAACAAGATTTGGATGAGTAAGATTTTTAACACCCCTTAGACCAAGGTGCACTGTGCATCCCTTACTACCAGCAACAATCTCATTTCATTCATGATTTTTTTTTCTTTTAACTATAATATATATTAACAAAAATTTGAGTCAAAATCTGTTGTTGCTACTAACACAAAATTATGAAACATGTACTGCATTTAATAGACAAAACTGTGACACCCTTATTAATATGGAGAACTATTTCCTTTGGGAAATGTCCCAGAGAAATAAAATCCAATGGTAGAGGACTAAAGAATGAACTATAAGAGACAAGGCAGCAACTGACTATGTCACGAGCTACTAGCAGCATCCTAATTCACTAAACAGCAAATGCCCCCAAACCTGAGAAGACATGACAACAGCCCCAGGTGCAACTACCTTTGCCAAATTAGTCTGTACAAATTGACAAACTACTTTAGGAAAGGGTAGTAATTACCGTTAGATACACTGCAACATGGGAGAAGCTTGATTTAATTAAATCAGTAGCACTATAATTTACGTTATGATGCATGCTAATTATTCAAAGCACAAATGTTCTTCTCAGAAAACTTTCATTAGGGATCCAGGTCAATAGAAAAACCTAGTCATATTTGAGTTTTCTTGCCACAATCACTGTGAACATTAGTGTTTTCCTGAGAGTTTTAACTAATCCATTTTTGCAACGATTAAGTCCAGCTCTGTTTAAATGACTGATAGTATAATCATATACTTTACTTGTAGTTAATTACCCATTAACTTAACAAATTCATGCAATTATGTCATTATAGTTTCTGCAACCAGTTTTGGCACAGTTCCTGATATTTAGTCTATTATTCCTTCCTGTCCTAATCACGGAATTTCCTATTAATAAAGGACTGTCTTATTTGTGACACTGATGAAATCAGCCTATCACTTATCCCTGCAACATGAAAAAAGTCACACTGCATAAATGTTTCACACAGATAAATAAGAAAAAAATATTTCTGAAAATATTATTTTTTAAGTCATCCCTAAAAACAATCAAATAAGCTAAGTACACTACATTAACCATCATTACAGGGCTTCACATTTACATAACACTCTTAAATATTTCATAGTATACAGACAACTAAATTAAATCTCAAATGTTTCCAGGAGACAAAGGAATAAATTACGTTCACCTTGGAACCATATGTTCTAAGACAGAGAAAAGCTAAATAACTGAGTCAAGTCACTGGCTAAAACAGGAAAAAAAATCCCAGCAGTCATGCTCCTCAGCCTTTATCTAACTAGTAGCACTGCTAGAATAATAGTAATAACATATAAATTAACAGCCAGAGATTTTGGAGGATTTTCTCTACATTCTATAGAACTGTCTTTTACTTCAGGTCCTCCTAATCCTGGTAAATAAATGGTGTTTTTTTTTGTTGTTGTTGTTTGTTTGTTTGTTTGTTTTTTCCCCCAAAGGTAAAATAAATAACCTAGGCCTAGAAAGGAAACAGTGGATTCTTTGTTTCAAATCCAGTCTGATGTGAATCTCATATAATCGCTCTGCAACAGCCAAAATATGTTTCTCTTTTTTTCTTCTTTACTGCTGATTTTTTTGTAACTAGCTACAGTGATCCTCATATATAATATATTCTCACTAGTGTTAACAAGAAGGAATGTAAGGTATACAGTGTAATACGAACATAGCCTTGAATTCTGATAAAACAAACTCAGAACAACATGATCTACGATGCTGATCTTTGTGTTTATCTGCAGCCAGATTTTCTTAAGCAAGAAGCCATAGTTTCACACATGCTGAAGGTTTGAGTAATCCTGCTATGCTCACATACTGTTCCTCCTTTGTGCAGAGAAACTATCCTAGTTAAAAGTAAATTTTGTTCCACTTTGCCTACAAAAACTTGTGAAATGTGGGGATGGAATATTTTAGAACTGGTGCTTTTTTATTATGGAATTCAAACTATCCTTTTAGTTACTAAATTTTTCATTAAAACCAGTAGGCACCTCACCTGCACAGAACCTTTGGATTCCTTCAAGATCCAAATATAGTTTTAACAATTAAAAATGTCCTGAAAATTTTAACGCAGTGATCAACACATGCAAGAGTGCCTTCACTGCACGCTATTTGATCTCCTATTTACAGTCACTGAATGTGACCTTTCTTCAAGGCAATCAGGAAAACAATACTTAAAAATCATTCCAGTGCTGTCTTTTTGACTGGCATGCCTTTAGTATTCCTAAACAAAAAGAGAGCAACTAGTCATTTTCCATCTGCTCTGACTACACTTAGGAAAAAATTACCTATTCTAAGAGCTGGTCATAGCAAACATCCTTCTCTACCAGAATTAATAGCAAATTAATGTCCTAGCATGACGTCAAGCTTTACTGTTGATAAGACACTTAATCTTGATAAGACAGACTAATACCCTAGTTTTTGGCATTTCTAGTTTTCCAAAGACTGTGTAATAATGGGGAACAGAAGGGCGAGCCCAGGTAACCTGGCTCACTGGCACATCTCACCACTCATTTCTCCCAGAGCCTCCTATGGTTCAAAGGTATGAAGCACTAATCGCTTTTCAGTGTAAAGTGTTGCCCCACAAGAGCTTCTCCACTCATACCCCAGTAACTGAAATTATTCCTGACTGTAAAGCATGTTCATCTCTTTGGATGAAAGACAGCCCGTAAGTACACTCTTCAAGTCTATTTATGAGTGCTGAATAAACACGGGACATTTTGATATTCCTCCTAGCCTTTTTGTGCAATCAAACTCTCCTGCACTGCACATTCTATTACCACCTTCTAATGACTGGAGATGAAAGACTTCAGAAATGAGGCATGCTACTGCATCATCTCTAATGGAATGTATTCCTCCGTAGAGCAAAGCAGGGTGCATCTGGCTTCTGTGCGGTTAGCAAGAGCATCAAACCAACCGGCATACATTCAGGCTTTGCTGAAGTACACTCCTGTTAAGGATATTTCTTTTAATTATGGGGCAAAGGATGACTAAAATGAAGCCCATACATCCACCAATCATTTCAGTGGTTGACTTCAAAAAAGCCACAGAACATTATGTTGGCTAGTGGAAGAGTCAGCTACAGTGGGAGGCTGCTGTGTAAAGATTATTTAGTGAGTGCATGATGATCATATCAGCCAGGTTATTACATTGTTGGAAGCAATTACTAATTATGATACATAAGATTCAAAAGTAAAAGCAATTTGAACTGCACAGAGGGGGATAAAACAAGCCCATAAACAAGCAGTGTTCCTAAAAATATTCTAATGCGAATTATGGTGTTGTTGCCTTTTGTTCTCCCCTCCTCCAAATATATCATTTCTTGCTCATGAAGGACACTAAGAGTCACAAAATAATGAGTGGGTGTTAAAAATATAGTACAGAGACCGGGATACAAAGAATTTAAATTGCTGAAGACAATTAGCCAAATGTTTTTTTTAAAGCCGTCATCTAGAAATTAGAATCATTGTTAAAGACCTACTTACTTTTCTTCTCTCTAAATATGCAGTAGAAGTTATGCAGATCCAACTTCTCAAACAGTATGCTTCTACCCCATGTCACCAATGGAATATTATCTCTTAACACTTGAGAAAAACTTTTCCCACTTTTGGTTCATGTCACACTCAGAAGATGATATTATCAGTCATGGTTATTGCATGCTAACAGTTTGTGACACACTGGGTTTGAGACTGCAAGCACACTGGGGACAGACTGATAGAGAGATCTATAAATAGGCATCTCGTGTGAACCTGAGCCCCTGCTTAAGCGCAGGCTCACCCCATGCTGTGACACGAGCAGCCACGCACTATGGGTCTGAGTCACAAAGCACGACAGGAGGAACCAGCCCAGGTCCGCACTGTCCCTACTGCAAGTCAGCACCAAACCACATGCAGCACAAATTACATGAGAACTTAATTCCTGCTTTGCCAGGCTATATGACTCCTTTGTCAGGCTATGCGGTCCTTTGGAGCAAGGTCCCATAGCATTTAAATTACGATCGCCTGGAATCTGAGAGACATTGTGAGCTCCAGAACAGAGTAGATATCTTCAGTCAAATCAAAGCACACAAAGCCAGCTCTTGAAAATCTAAAACTAGGCCCAATTGACACAGATTTATACTGTTTTCACTTTGCTTTTTTGCTCCTTAATTGCTAATATGAAAGAGGGAAAATAATCTACCTAAGAAATCTGTTGCTGAAATGCATATGTTTTGATAGAGAAGTGCTATGCAGTATCAGAATACTTAGATGACAAACATCTCTAATTTTATCATCTTCTCCTCCCAAAGCTTATCATCTTCATTCCTATCTCGTCTCTCTAAAGTGCTGTGTACTTACAGGATTCTCTCTTTCCTACATCCCACCTTTGCAGCTCAGACACAGTGTCTTCTCACCATTTCTGACTGTTCACTCCAGAACTCAGGGAAGTTTTTGATTTCAGTCAGACCCTAAAAATTTACAATTATTGAAAAGAAAAACAACTGAAAAACTTCCATGCATATTGATTCCTGAATATCAGAGCATATTCAGACAAAATGAATTCAGTAGAGTTCAAGAAGTTTTTTTTTTTTTAAAAAAGGTGCCATCTGCAAAAAATAAAAATAAAAACAAAAAATAAAGGGGAAAAAATCTGCAAATGCTCTGTGACAAGTGACAGGGTGAGCATTTCTGCTCGGTTTCAATGCAAGGTCAAACTGACTGGTTACAACTGCTTTCCCCGTGATGTTTACTCTTTGGCTTGGAGTTGGGATGGACAGGAAGCAGAGACAGGCAGTTCCCACAGCTCAGCTGCAGGCAAAGTGACTACTGACTAAGTGGTAGCACTTCTCAACCTGCCTGAACTCAGTCATCAGAGCGTGTCTCAGTGTGCCCTAAGCACATGCAGTACAGCAAAGCATTTCATACCTTATAATTTACAGGCAGAGGAGAGGGTATATGGACTATGCAAGGTCATAACAAAAAACAAAGCATAATAAAGCTCCTTGCAATGTTACCAGACTTTTATTAAAAGTAAGTAAATAAGGGTATTTATTTTCCACATTAATTGTGTTTTTTAATATGAGGACCTCTGGTTAGTTTCAAGGTTTGAGATTAATGGAGTTCCTACCCAAGCCCTGATTACTGCATACAGTTTTAAAATATAACACAAGGAGAAAATTATCTTAAATGGGTTCTGCAAAGCACCTTTCTCAAGAGTGGTGCTACTCTTTCAGAAACTTTTTATTTCATTAGATTTGCAAAAAAAAATCCACAAAACCGTCATAAATATTTTAAATCAATTTATCATTTTAAAAAAGTTTTCCTCTAAATCAGCCATTTGCAGCAAGTAAAATCCCGCAGTGGTCCATGTGACCACTAAAGAAGGTGTAATTTTAAAACAGATATTGAATTGAATTGACATTTCAGTATCTCATCCATTTTTGCATGTTTCAACTAGTTTTAACAAACATCTGTTAATATATAAGACTGAAATTCCAGTAATATCCAACAGATGTCTCAACTCAGAGAAATCTACATACAGGCTTACAGATAAATGGCAGTGAGGAAAAAAAAGGCAAACCCCCCCAAACAAACAAACAAAAAAGGCACTTCTACACAGAACAAACTATTATTATTGATCTTTTCATAGTCCAACAAAAAAATAAATATTTGTATTATGCCATGAATATATTCACGTTGACTTCAACTGAACTGGACCAGCAATGTCACCTGAAAACCTTGGAAGGGGGAATAAAACATTTCAACATTTAATCTGACTTAAAATCTATGTCTCATTCCCCTTTATTTCAGTGTTATCTCATAAATTAAAATTAAGACAGGTGAGATGTCCCTCTTTGCATCTTTTTGCTTCTCTCTAGGGCAACTGAAGTAGGAAATTACTGTGTATTTCTGTTTCACTATCAGAGAACATAAAATACAGAGGTTTTTAGTTTTCAAGAGTACTCAAGCGCTGCCCAAATCAAGTATCTTTTAACTTTAACCTCTAGTAGGGATTACCACTACCAGCTAGCAGGACAATAGTTAGAATAATAGAAAGCATAAATTACTGAAGGAGACAAATTATATAGGGAGTAGGATAATACAGATTATTTTCCACTGGAAATTACGACAGATTCTAGAAAAATAATAATAAAAAAATAGCAATAGCGAAAGACACCTTTCCTTTCCCTGTAAATCACTTACTAAGGACAACCTCTTAGGGACCTGTCTTTTTAAGTACACTCAGATTAGATGATTTCTCATTTGTACTTGCCATTCACAATTTGTATTTCCTCCAGACTATTTGTATTGTCTTCAGCAGTTAAGGTGCATTCATTTTGATAGCCAAATGAGAAAAGCACATCAAAAATCAATAAAAATATCTTAATAAAATCTGCATTAATGTTTATAGAATATGACCATTATACCTCTGTATGTAATTTCAGAATCTTTTTTCCATTGTGCTTTTAGTCATCTAGTCTTCTTTCCTTTATAATTTAAATGAGCAGCTATACAAATCTGCCGAAGAAAGGCTTATTACCTAGTGGCTGTACTATGGCAGCCGGCTGACTAGAGATCATTTTTTTCTCTTTCCCCAGATACTGTTCTTACCATTCGTGTTTTCACAGCAAATTCTTGTTCTTGCAGTAGATTTTACTACTAAAGGTTATGAAATAAGTCAATTCCTGCTCGATGACAGGTAGGTCTTCTGCCATAGAAGGAAAGAGGCATTGATATTTGATGAAGTGCCTTGTCCTCTAATGAAGTGCCCTTTGGTCCAGATAAAATGGTGTAACATGGTTGTTACTGAAGATGTGATTATATGTTACAAGTCTGGGGCTCAGAAACAAACGAACAAACAAAGAGACAAAGCATATGAGCCCAGCAAAATTTCATTTGTTTGCTTGTTTCCTAGTGTGATTCAAGGGGAGCTGAGATGCAAAGATAATTGTAATTCCTGAGTTGAGGTGGACACAGGAAGAAGTGCCTTAAGGGTCTACGTGCAGAAAATATGCCTCCAAATGCTCAGGACGCACCTAGGGTATCACATCTTCGCACTGCACCTACTATTTCTAACACTGAACAAACAAAAGCATTTGTAAACAAAAATCTTGCGAGATCAAGGGCCAAGGTTATACAAGGAAAAAGGAATTCTAGAAAATAAACACTGAAGAAGTAGGGGCCTTCTGTTGACCTTTATTGAATGCTTTGTAGATTGTAGAGTATAATATTTTATGTCAGTACTTTTGTTGTTGTAAAGTGCCTGCTTCCTTCCTCTCTGCCCTCAGTTTACTTCCATTTGTCTACAACAGTGCAAATTCACTAAATTAAATGTGAGAGAACTCCAGACCTCCCTCAAAGTTGATTAAATATAATAAATGGTTCAGCACGGTGCATTTGCTTAATGCATTTATGCACAGTCAATTGTCTTCACTTATAATGCAACATTATCACATTAAACTTAGCAAGGATCATATGCTCTGTCTGCTCTCTGGATAAACTGTGCAACATTGACTTCGGTGTGTTTTACACCATACTGTGTATCTATCATGTTATAATTTACTGAGCACAGGGCAGGGAAAAAATACAGAAACATTTCAATAATTTTTGATAGCTTTAATTCTTGAGTGACTTGCGTGTTGACTGTATCCTGTCATATAGCTAGGAAGTTTCAGGATTACTCCAAATTAAGCCTATAATAATGCATTTAGATTTCTAACTAGATGACTCAGGGAATAGGTAATGTAATATGGAGATTTGAAACTCTCCAAGAGTCACCAGGCTCAAGTCTCACTTAGGCTGGCAGTGACTGAACATCATCACTACCCAATAGCTGTTTAACGGCTCATATGTGAACAGAGATTATGGTCTCTGTTCAGGCACTGCTTGATATTGGGCACATTGTAATCCAAGTCTTGTTTCTATCACCTAAAAGGGAAGATAAACCCTCCAGTTCTAAACAGTAAATATATGGCAAGTTAGTGTTTACTCCTTAGATGATTTCTGTAGGATAGTACAAAGTTCTACCAGTGACAAATCATGGGAAACTTTCCTAGATTTCACTTACTTCCAAGGAAAATGGAATACTCCTATATCTTGGTATATCTTTCCAGCGTATCTGCCTCCCATTAAAACATTTGCCCTTTAAAGATTAATTCAACAAATATTCTTACATAATGAGTGCCCATGGAACATGGATTAAAATGGAACATGGATTAAAAATGCAAATCAGGTTGTATATATAAGCATATTCTAAGACCATTTTAAAAAAAAAATGTAATGTACAGAAATATCCTATATCATGCCATGCAGGGATTACTGTAAGCAAATATACAGTTGAATGTCATTATAATCAAGGACTTGCATGGCAATTATCTGGGAAAGCATTAGCACAGAATAATGCAGATGTGATTAATTCAACGAGCATAATCATTTTGTACAGGTGCAGGCTTTGAAAAAATTGACCTGCAGTCAGTGACACATCAGACATGATGAAATGTATGTCTAGGGTGGAGAAAACTGCATTTGTGAATTGTCCAAGGTCATATGCTGCACTTGGAGATGAAAAATATTGCAACAAAGAAGTACAATTAATTACCAAAATCTCTTAACTTTTTATGAGACAAACCCAATAAAGGAACATTTCTGGTTTTGCTTTTAACTAAGTGCCAAATGTAAATGTAATTATATTTCAGATAGATTTAAAAGGTGCCAGTTGTAAGGGAAAAAAAAACTGACCCACTGTCTCTGCATGTGTCCAGTGCTGGTGCCCTGAACTACTGGACTCATAAATCTAAGCTCTGTGTCCAGATCACTTTACTATCATCTGAATGAAGTGAAGGATGAGGTGCATTGTCCCCAAACATTTCTCACTCTGGGTCATTGCAGTAGTAAATTTAAGCTGCGCATCCTGAATTGTGAGTATACCTGTAAACACCAGGATCTGCTTCTCCCGAGGACTCTGTGATTAAAAGGTACACTTGGGTAGGCACACTTGAGTCTCTCCTTGTACAACGTATTTCAGGATTCTTCAGCTATTTGAAAGTGCCAATGAACTGTTCTATGCAAAAGAGACTAAAGTGTGGTTTCTCATGAACGCTTCAGAACAGGAAACAGCAAAATCAGTCCAAATTTAAAGTTTATACTCTGGTTTGTAAATACCTATTAGCATTTTAACGAACACTGCAAAATATACATGCTTTTATACCCCAAGTAAATTTCTGAAAGACAGTTACAAATTAAATAGATTTAATTTACCAGATCAGGTGAAAATTAAGAATTAGTCTATCCTCTTATAGGTAATTAAAAAGGTGTGTTTTATTTCTTTTTGTTGTTGTTCTTTTTTTTTTTTTTTACATTTTATTACTTATATGGAAGATTTAATTCAGCATGCTTTATTGCTTAAAAGATCAGAAAACAATTTTGATAACAAGTATTTAGAACATACGAATGTTCTAAACGACAACACTTTTTGGGTTGACTTATACCTTGGGCTACTAATTTTTTTGTAAAAACAATTTGAAAAGTTATTTTTGCCCAACTTCTGTTACTCTTTGAAGAGTTTTATAATCTAAGTGGCTATTAATAACCTTTTTTAATCTTGCATGAATTCAGGAACCAAAATCTTTGAGGCTGAAGTCAATTATGTATAAAGAAAGTCCATTATTTACAGCACTATTATGTCACAAGTTCATCTATTACGAGGGTCTATCCTGATCATCTGTAAATTACCCATCCTTATTAACTAAGATGTCTAGGTAAATTAAAATATTATGACTGAGGTAAATCTGATCCCAAGTGGCAGAACTGGATAGCAGTCTAAGGCCTAGCTGGCTTTCTTCCAGGCCTCCAGCACCTCCCCCATTCTCCAGGACCTTTCAAAGATGATGGAGAGCGGCTTAGCAATAACATCTGCCAGTTCCCGCAGCACTCGGGTGCATCCCATCAGGGCCCATGGATCTGTGGATGTCAAGTTTCCCTAAGTGCTCTGTGACTCAATCTTCCTCTACCCAGGGCAAGTCTTCCTCTCTGCTGGCACCTTCTCCAGTTTCTAGGGTCTGGGATTCCAGAGGGCTTCCCTTGGTAAACACGGAAGTGAAGAAGGCATTCAGTAGCTCTGCTTTTTCTGTGTCTTTCGTAATCAAGGCACTCACGCCATTCACCAGCAGACCCACGTTTTCCCTAACCTTCCTTTTGATAGACTCCTCTTTCCATCTTTCTTATAAAATAACAGAACATTGATTGAACCAGTATTGTATGCTTTAAAAGCAGCTGTCTGCATATAGTCTTTATTTTACTGACTCAGAACAATAAGGCCAAAACTGCTGAGCAAAACTCTAAACAGGTCCTTAGGTTTCCACTCTCCTCTCTTTTATTAGAAATTTATGTTCCAAATACTTACAATTTAATTTTACCTCTTAACATCTGCAACTACAATTTTGTGCCTTGATAAATTGAGAAAAGGTGGTTTACATCCATATGGCTCTAGCAGAGCTTGGGAGAGAGGCAGAAAGTCAACAATTACTATGAATACAATCAGAGAGACCTTAACTCCTAGTATTAGACCAACCAAGAATCTCAAGATTTTTGCCTGGTTCTTGATCTAATTCTCTCTTAAAGCATTAAATATTTATGAAATATGTTGTGTCATAAGAACTTAATCTAGCTTCCTCTGAAAGGTTCCTCATCTTACTAAATCTATAGATTCATGATTTATAAGTGTACAGTGCCAGCATTATCTATCATTTATGAAAAAAAAAAATCATAGCCACTTTTGATGGGCAGCTCCCTCTGCGTAATCACAGTCTTTGATCTTTAAATACAAAGAGTTAATTTCAGGGAACAAGAAGAATTATATTAAAGAGTCTGAAGCCTGTATTTAATTTATGGTGAATTGTTCATGCAGAGAAATGGATTTTAAATGAAATGAGAGATTTCAATCCTTTCAGCTGTTTAATAAACCATATAAATAGAAGAGATGAGTTGGGATTGAACTTCCCAGCCCACCTGTCTACCTGCACATATGGCTAAAATACTCTTAGGTAATAAAGAAAAAAATAACCTTTCTCCTATTTCTACAAACTAAAGTGTCAGGAACAGTGTCAGTGACACACAGGTCAATCAATGAGGCAAAAGGAACTGATAGTTGTGGGATATTTTAGGAAGTATGTCTTTGGTCCACTTTCCAGTTCAAGCAAAATTTGCCTGGGAGCTGGAACGTAAGACCTATGATAGTAGACTCATGAATTTTATTCCTGATTCTAACCATAATTTTGTATGATCTTGTTCCAGGTCCTGTATTTCACCAATATATTTACTTGCAGGAAGAAGACTGATGGTTTTAGGAATGAAGTATGTTGCAGCTATTAATCCAGCAAACTTTCCCTCCATGTCAATGTGCTTCCCCTCTCCTCAACTCCAAAGAACATCTCTGTAACTAGACAAAATGGAGCTTGGCTTCACAAATGTTTCTGTTTGCAACCTTGCTAAAGAAATTTTAACAGCTTTGACTATCCATCTTGGTAACAGAAGATCTTGTCCACTAGCAAACCGCCTTATTAAAACCATGCTTTCCTAAAGATCTAAGTGTGAACTTAGGTCCCAAAACAGTTTTATAAAAGGATTTATTCTTTTATTTCCATCCTTCTCTGGACTGTTTTATTTCTCTAATTTCTAACTAAAATAATATATTAATATAATATATATTTCTCTAATTTCTAACTATGATGTTAACTGATATAATTTACAAACAGCAAAGTAACTCCAGTTCATTGTCAATGATGGATGAATTCTAACTATGTATTTGCAAAAGCCTTGATAAAATTTTATACTTTAAAAATAAAATTATACCAATTTTTATATACTATATATATAAAAAATACAGTTTGGGGAGCTTTTTCAAGATCTTTCATCCATTCCATTAGGGCCTTTGTAAACCAAAATAGAAATATGATTTGGTTTGATGGTCAACAATCAATTTGAGTTGTCATTGCCTGTTTCTAGCTGTTACTCAGAACCATGAGACAAACTCTTTTCTCTTCACCTTACAAAGACTAACATTCAGAATGATTCTTATTTCTTCTGCCTCTGAAAGCTGAGTTCAATTCTAACTTTACCAACGATAAAACAGTTTGTAAACATGGAGTATACTATATATTCATCATGGAAATTATCAGGTCCCCAAAGGTAAAAATAATTTCAATGTCAATCCTAGAACATGATGTATGACTTGTACCAAGTTTACCATGTAATAAGGTGAATTTTTTAGCAATTAGTATACCCCAACTTTTACAGTAAATGTCCAATTGGAAACCAAAGATAGTGAATATATTTGAAATGTGAGATCTAAATCAGCCAGTGGAATATATGAGCCCATAGCACTGTCCTTGCAGGGAACTATGCAGAAGGCTCACTGCTGACTGCAGTAACTACTATAATTCTCCACTGAAACCACTGCAAATTATAAAGTGAAGGATAAAAAGCTTAACAGTGATTGACAATTATTGCATGTATCAGTTCCATGAGACAAAAGTATCTGATCCTGACTCATTTTGCCCAAATAATGAAGAGGATAGTAAGAATGTAGCTGCTTGAAATACAGGTTTCTTTTGTGGTTGCCATTTCAGCAGTTCGTGTTTTGGCATTAGACAGCTGTGCATAAATTCTTTTGCTTCTAATCTTCCTCTCCAGGATAATAATTTCAAACTTTGATATGTGGCATTTTAGAAGATATACTCTGTAATGCTCTTTGGGCTAAGGTCTATTAAAGACATCAGGCATCAAGCTGCATTGGTTCTGAGGACAGAAAAGTAATAAAAGCACAGTTCTATTTTGTTTAAAAGGAACTCAAATTGGAAACTACTTATTTTTTGGATGGTGAAGTGCTGTGAGTGCTTATGCTGGCTCGCTGTACGTTGTCCCCATTCTTCTATCCACAGGAACAGTTAGAGTGGAAACCAATGTCACAGGGAGACTAAGAAAAGAATTCTGAAACAATAAGTGATGGCTTTCTGCAATTCCATTAAAAGTGAAACACAGCTAAGCTAACACAGCTAAGTGAGACACTGAAAATACTTTTTTAAAGAAGAGGAAAAAAGAAGAGAAAGAAATAAAAATAGAGCCTATATAGTACCACAGAAGTCATTTCCTTTGGTTGCTTTCTGAGGTAAGAGTGTGAAATACAATTACATCTGGAGAATCTGTTTATGTTACCTGAACTGTGCATCCTTCTGGATCCATGATCTGGCACAAAGAACACAGACGTTATAGAACAGTTTTCTGAATTCCGGAATATGAGTCCAGATCTTCACGCAGGCAAAAAGGAGGCAAAATGTTTAAAAATATATAATTTTGCTTACAGTATAATGAAAAAGAGGGTTTATTTAAGTCTTTTCTTTAAACAGCTCTGCATCCTTCAGCGCTACGTAAGTCATTTCTTAGCCATTCATAATCAACTGAATGCAAACTGTTCCTCTCATCAGGCTTCAGCCTTCCAGCACTGAAGATGTTTTTTAAAAGGCTCCAAATTAGTTTGATAAGAACTTCCACTACACAGTGCCATAACATCCTTTCTATTCAAAGCTTTGATAGTATACAAAGCTAAGCACGTCACCAGAGATATTGAGCACCTTCATCTCCATTAACTTCAATGAGAAATGAGGGCACTCATCAACTCAGTAGACCCAAGAAAATGCTCCCACATAAAAGAAAAATGAATTTTCCAGCACATTTAGTTCCAGGGGTATCACAATAGCTTTTCCTCCCATGGCATGATTCCTAGTTCAATTATGCAGTGATTATTCTATTTTGGTTTCTGCTTTGAATATGCAGTTTAATTGCTCAGAGAGGAACACTTGGCTATTGAATATAGAAAAAGAAATAAAGGAGAATCATTTTTGGCTGAATCTATCTTGCTGCTGTGAATCTGTAGGCTATCATTTTGGATGTCCAGCTTAGAGGAAAAATATCTGGTTCCTGCTGTGGTTGATAATAGCAGAGATTAAATACATTTTAAAAATGAAACTTTTCCTTGTATTCCTTAGAGTAAATGCTGCCTGTCTGTAATATGTTAAGCTCTCTAGTAGTATTGATGGTAGGTTACTAAAGTAACACTTGTAGCTAGGGTGATTTGATTTGGTTAGTATATCATCTATCCTGTGTACAGGAGGGTAGCACTGTCTCATGACTACATGGGCATGTGTCATTCCTGGTCAAGGAACTGAACAATTTTATATTAATAAGTACCTGAGAGAATAAAACATAGGCAAAAACTCAGGCCAGGATGCTTTATTATAACCAAAAGTAAGTTGCATTTAAAATGCATTTTGCTGGCTGAGTTCAGAAATGGAGGAAACCATGGTAGTAAATAACTTTTCATTCTCAGCGACCAAATAGGTCATTATTGTTTTTTTAATACTTAACCAAAGAAATACAAAATATATTACTAATACCTCTGAGACCTTTTTAATGATCACTCCAATATTGCATTTCCAATATGCATAAAACTGACTAATATGTACTGATGTTTCCTGTACTATTTTACAGAACCTGTAAATAGTACTCCTGACTATACTGGTAATGTTACTGCATTTAGAGCTATTATTTTGGAACACCCTAGTATTTTTACATTTGAAGAGCAGTAGAATCCTTTAGTTGCCAGTCACTGTGGACTTTCAAGCTGACTCCAGGCAAACTTCAGATACTACAGCAGAGCCTCACTGGCTATCAACTGATGCAGGTTAATGGAAGACCATGTGGATATAACATAAGCCAAATGAAGATATCTTTTTTCTTAAAGTATAACTGACCAGCCCATGTCCTGCTTTCTTTGTTTGATTTTCCCTGGATGTCAGGCTACATTCAAAACTAATCCAATTTAATTTCCTCAGTTACAAAACCTGCCCAGGCAATAACACAAAGCTGCTCAAGTTACTGCCTTTCAGTAAATTCTAGATTGTTCTGGTGCCTCAGAAATGCCAATTTCTATACCAGTAATTCCCAAGGCCTCAGAGAAAAGTCCATTGTCAAGCCTGAAGATGCATCATTTTCTTTCACTGAGTGCTACAAAAAATATCTGATGTTTTATAGATGCATACTGGGAAGCACAGTTTGCAAATGCTTTTTGAGGATTAGAACTACATAGAGAAAATCATAGTCTTTTCAGCTGGTCCATCAGATTTCTTCCAGGATAACAACTAAAAGCTTCGCTGCAAAATGCATGATCCAGGAGAGGACATATCTCTGCATCAAATGGAAGGGAAAATGAAAAGCATGGAGGATGATGCAAGTGTGTAGGGAATAGGCTGAACTAAAATAGGCAATATGTTAAAGAAATTAAGAAGCATGCATGAATATGTCCATATACGAACTGTTAGACCCACCATGACCAATTCTGAATTTCTAGATTAGGCTTTTCTCTGGAGATCACAAGAATTAAGTTAGTCACATGACTTTTTAATTTATGTTAGAAAACAATTTTTCTTAAAAATCCTTCTGGTTACATTTAATCTACTTCTTTCCCTCAAAAGAAGATGTTAATTCCAATCATCTTTTTAGGACATTTTCTTCTGTGAATAACAGCAGTAACAACTTCTTTTTTAAAAGAAATTCATAAAAAAATATGAAAAAATGCTTCAGCTTTATGCTGGAGGAAACAATTAATTTGAAGTGCTGTGGTTCTTAATAAACAGCTTTGTCTTTTGTGTCATTAAAGCAAATGTAACTGAGATTGAGGTTTTACCATTTGCCTTGTAATTGTAATGAAAGATCTTGAGAAAGCTAAATTAACATACTGTTAGGAATGTCATGTTAGGGCAGCTCTCATTGCACTGGTTTTGAAGTTGTGAGGTTAATTTGGGAGTAAGTAAAAGATAAAAACTTTTAAGACAACATAAAAATGCATTCACACTTCATATTACTCAGCTGAGACACACACAAAAAAGAGTTAAATCAGTGTGGGATTCAAAACAAGCATTTATTTTCCAATTTACACTTCCTGCAAGGTCTGGCTGACTGTAGATGCAAAAAGGTAAAAAATGCTAAACATTACTGAGGCAGTTAAGTTACTTTTCTTATTATGAATAGTATTTTTCATAGTTACTGTCTGTTCTTAAAGGTAGCTTTGCAAAAAAAAGCATTTATTTGAACAGTAGAGGTAATCAAAGTTAAAATGTATCTTCCTTCAATGCACTAATATACTATCACTGTCTATCCATAGCCATAGAAACTCCAGCATATTTGAACATATAAAGAATCCATCTAGGTTAATGCTTATTTGGGCCAACATAGTTCTATCATATATGGATTTTCATTTATGAATTTCAAACACCTAGAAGAATGTATTAAGAAGAGGAATAAAAGCATAAAAGAAGAAAGGGACATTCAAATATTTCTTGGGCTCCAAACTGCTGAAAAACAGAGCACATTAAAAACGCTTTACAGTCAGGTTGTTAATATGTCCAACTCTCAAAGAAAATAGGTACTTCTGATTTCTGTTTTTTTTTTTTTTTTTTTTTTTTTTTTTTTCTCCAGATAGCTGTCATCAAAGCCTGGTGAATTCCAGTTGAGCAAAGGAGTTCTCTCCAAACTTTCTCAATTCCCCTATCATCCCTCTTATGATATTTTAAACGCAAATAAAATGCTCACAAACTGTTTTATGGGTGGCCCATAAAAATGTGATTACTTTCCAAGTTTATAAAACAAGGAGTTTTCAATAAAAACATCAAATACAAACTCTTTAGAACATAATGGCCCACAGACAGTGGGATATGCTGTGGGAATATTTATGTTGCAAATACTTATTTTGTTACATTTGAGGAAATAGTCCATTTTCCCTTATATGATGACAGAGGGCGTGTTTTTCATTTTTGCTTTTTTTTCATGGCTTGTAGATTAATGTTTTGGTGGCATGAAGATCATCATTAAACAATCTCATTATCCCTGTTTGAATGAAAAAGCAATGATGCAGAAGTAGCATGTTTCTGCATACAGATGGTATATTAGCTTGCATCCAGTATAATGGTAATCATTGGACTTATTTTTATATAAGCTTTGATGCTGAAGTTCCCAATGGTGAATTATTTTTACTCTACTGTACTCAATACCCTTGGGTTTCCTGCCAAAAATTCTCAGAGTTTCCACAGAGATACCAGTGCCCAACAATAATTATATTAGTGATGAAGACAATAGCCAGACCTGTGTTATTGACTTAGAGCATTTAAAGTTTCCAGTAATCAGCATTCCTTGCTAATTCTCACTGATAACTTAACAGAGAGGATCAGAAGGAGATGGAGGAGATGGAGACGGAGGAGATGGAGGAGGAAGAGGAGATGGAGATGGAGGAGAAGGAGAAGGAGTAGGAGATGGAGATGGAGTAGGAGATGGAGATGGAGGAGGAGATGGAGATGGAGGAGGAGATGGAGATGGAGGAAGAGGAGGAGGAGATGCAGGAGATGGAGGAGGAGGAGGCAACTGAGTTATATTTGTATTCTGAAGATGACTTTTGAACTGCAAGTAAAATTTCTGTTTACTTATCCTTTCTTAATAAATTAACGAGATGCTAAGGACTTAAGCAGAGGTTTTCCACAAGTGAAACCAGAAACAACCTCATCTACCTCTAATTAAGTTTGTATTTTTAGGGTTTTCTCCAAATTTGTCTTCACCTAATGTAAGGCACTCTGGTAAGAAACATCAGTATCTGAATAATTTGCAGTGGATATGCATGGATATGCACCTTAAAGTTAACCAAAAGCTTTTATTCACTAGCAGAATGCATGAGGGTTCTTAGAGAGGATTTTTCAGTAGCTTTTGCTCTCAGGATACCTTGAAGTAGAGCAGACTGATGAGAAGAATCAGCTTGCACCAATTATTTTTATTTTTCTGCCAAGAAACAGGCTAAAATAATGTTTTTTAGCAAGTGTAATAAGTATATTTGACAGTAATAGTCTGTGTATAGCACCAAGAAGTTGAACCTTGACAAACATATTTTTAAGCTACATCATTTTTGAAAACTTGCATTTCTTGAACTTTTCCGTTCTTAATGTTTGATATTGATCTACATGTCAGCAATACACATGTAAGTAGAAGATGGAACACTTAAAGTAAAATACAAGTATTTCCTATGTGAACTGAAGACATCTAACTTAAGAGTTAATTTAAAAAAAAAAAAAAAACTTCTGCATGAACATTGGGTATTCCATCTTTTTAACAACATGGAACAGCTTCAGTCTCATGCAAAAATGTATTGGGGCAATTAAAACAGATGGAGCAAGGATTGAGTGGAGTTAATGTTATTGGGGAAAGCCTTCATTCTTTTACGCAGTTGTAGCATACCTTTAATGTTAGCTTTAATTCCAGCTTCTGGGATCAAGATGGGCAACATCCATCAAGACCATTATGTAAAATTCCTGAAAAGCTTTTGCATGTTTCCAGTTGCTATTTTCAAGATTTATGGTTCTAAATATAAGCTGTCTAATATTTCCCTCCTCAAATGGTAACTCCGCAGAGTTCTTGGCATGGGTGCAGTCACTCACAGCTGTATGCAAGATGTTGTTAAATGCAGAACAGCATTTCTAGCTGCCTCCTGCACACTGTCAACAAACAATATTCAGCTGATTCTTCCCACTTAATAATTACTCTAAATGACATATATCTGTTCAGATGTATTAAAATCTAGCTCAAGAAGAAACAGCACATTAAAGGCAAACTGCACCAGCTTTATTTTTTAAAATCTATTTTCATTTTTTGCAGGAACTGTTTAGTTTTGCAGGAAGTGTTTAGCAGAATCTGTTTAGTTCAGCATTCCTCTATATCCTCCATGGTCGTTCAGATGAGTGCAACTTAAGCATCATGTATATGAAGTTTTTTTTTATTATTTTTTAAAATGTTTGATTGCTTGACAAATCCCTCACTAATCTTCTCTATCACCACTGGAAGACTATATCTTGCAATATGTACACCAAAGGTCCAAAAACCTCCCCATGCACACATGCCACTGTAGAAAGACCAGCATGTCGCCCAGATATCTAAATTTTAGTTATAATTAACATTATGCAGTGCAAAGACAGAACAGACATGTTCCTAATTTTTAAGTGTTTATTAAAAACCTACCACTTCCTAGTATCTGCACTCCATTCAAACCTGTTTTAGTCTGAAGGAGGCAGAAGAGAAGCACTGACACTGTAGAATATTTTTCCACCTCAAGTCTCTGAGCCTTCTGAAGTTTTATATTGATAGGTTACTTAAATGTGGAAGTTGTTTTTTTCTTCTCTAAGGACACTGCAGGATGGTGAATAAAATGAGGACCAAGACGTTACACAGATTGTTGTGATGCAAAACTGTGAACTATTATACTACAGGAAAAAACTTTAAAGGATTCTTGAAAGTTAACCTGATCTATGTAAATCATTTCCAAAGCGCAGGACATCAGAAAAAAACAATAAAGTATCCTGTTAGCATCTTGTTGGAAATGACTTCTGTAGTTTTTTCTTTCCCCAGAAAAAATACAGGCAATAACAAATATTTTTTGTAGAAGCCAGCTTATTGCCAGAAGTCATGTTTTTCATGGATTCAAGGGAAATATTTTTGCCAAGTAGAGATTTGGAAAGGAAAGACAGATATTGACACGTAGCATAGAAAGCTTTATCAGAGCTTCATCATGAACACTGTCAGCTTAAACATGTATCATCTTTTCATTTGAGAGCTTGAAAAAAAAACACAGAATGTTGAAAAGCTTTTTCTTTTTTGTGACGGATACGCTCCTTCCCCAGCTCATCCTGACTTCTCACACGTAGCCCCATTCAGGTGTTAACTACCACATTATCTGATCCTGGTAGTTGCCTCCCTGATCTCTTCCCCCACCCAGACATTAACCATCAATAACAGTCCTGATGGCCCTATCCTGATGGGGAGATAAGGCTAACTGTGAGTGCACCAGCCAACAGTCCTTTCTGAATTGAAAGAATGACTATCAGTCAATCATCTTATCCTATAAATACGGAGACAGCCCAAGAGCCCACTGAGCTCTCCTTGCGTGGCAGTGGGCTGCACACCAGGATCTCCCCTTGAGCCTGGACGCCTCTCAAGGATACTCCTCAAGGTTAAGAGATCCTTCCCACTACAGATTCGTGGTAAGTGACTATAGCATGCCTTTCTCTTTCTGAACTTGTAAACTTTGTAACTGTGCACAAATCCCTTAGACATAAACTGTTGACCAGGTCTGGGACTAGGACTGGATCCAGCTGCACCCAGACTCCTCTCAGTAGGAGTTTGGAAAGCAAGGGGGTCCAGTCTGAACCTCGTGACCCAACGGGAGGGTGTCCTTGGTAATTCTGTGTGTATCTTGAACCTCCATGCAGTAACTAATAAGCGACCTTGCCATAGAATCTCCTGAAACCATTGTCATTACCAACAGAACCTATTCCCATTTCTTTCCCATGAGTGAAATGCATTGTGTCACTCACCCCCACCACCACTCGTTCCATGGCATTTTTAAGCAGAGCTTAAGCTGAAATGCTATGAAAATACTAATTTCAATGTCAAGATAGGCAGCCTAGGTTTTTTGAGAGCATCCACTTCAGATCATACTTAAATAAAATAATCTTCCTAATTCTCATGGTGCAATACAGGCCATTGACGAGTCCATTTTATGCTACAAGATGTTTAGTACTTTCCTGAGTACTTTGCTTATTCAAGTGCTGGTCAGCACTTGCTTACTAGGTTATCATCAAACTGATCATCAGGACTCTTTTTTTTTTTTTTTTTTTAAGAGCAAAGACATGATGCAATGTTTTTCAGTCAAGCCCAGGGATATATATTTATATATATATATAAAATATTATATATATACTAGTATATATATACTATATATATGTGTGTGTGTGTATAAGTAAAGTTCATTTTCATTGCCATAAATAGATACTAAATATGAAGTGCCATTCTAAACATGGTGAAAAGCAGAACACCAGCCACTACTGCTGTCTATAACACCGGTATCCAGTTCTATGGACTTACACTTTCTTAAGCATATGCCAGTTTAATAATAGTACCTTACTTTAAATTCATTTAGCAGTCTCTAAAGAAGCAGGCACTGTATATTATCTCTTTTAATGCAATTTGTTTGCTGGATACTGCTGGAGACTAAACTATTGTTCAATAACAAGTTGGACAGGAAAGAGTTTAAAAGGTTTTTTTGGCCTCATTCTGACTGGATGGCATAAGAATTACTTGCTACATTTCTCATAGGAAAGCATAACAAAATCCAGACCCCTCTAGATCTATAAATGAAAGGAAAATTTTAGTGAACTACCTTCTAAAAGCAGAAATAACTATTTTATATGAAGAATCAAAAGGCAGCACACTATTTCCAGCTCTGAGCATTGGGAGAATATCACATAGAGTTTAGTAATTTCTTTCTGCATTCAGTGGAGCCATTCATGAAAGAGAACTTCCAAATATGCTCCTTAGAGCCTGTGTTGGACAAATGATTCACAACAGTTGTTCAATAGTTTTCCTGAGATTATTCATTAATGAGAAGTTACGGCAGAGTTGAATTTATTTACGCTTGTGGGTGAGTTACATGTGCTCTTGCACATTCTGTATAGAACATTCCTATGAGATAGACTTCACTTTCCCTCTAAATATAAAATATGGTACACATTTAATCTCAGCTGTTTTAAATCTAGATTAGGAAAACTATCAATATGTTGAGAATAAAAGTACTATCTATAATACAGCATGCAATATTTTTTTCTTCTGTAACAATCTGCAATGAATTCAAAACTATTATGTGCAGAATCATAAGATTAAAGTACAATAGAAAGTAAATACAATTATAAAATTAACTTCACTTAAAAATGCATTCAAGGTATTTGATTCCCATTGTAATTATGAGTTAATGCATCTTTTTCCATTTTTATCAATTCTCTAAATGGGTAGAAAATATAACACCACGTATATTTATGAATATAAAGCTAACTATATGTAACATTCCTTCACACATCAAATCATGCTCTAGTTTTTCACATAAAGAGAAACTCTAGCAGGGACCAAGACATGCACACACATATATTGTCATTTAATGCACCATTAATGGCAAAATTATATTAGATCTTACCCAAGTTTGTCGAAGCACATTCTGTATTATAATGAATACACTACTGGCAAGGGTAATTTATTGTTATGAAAATCATGATAAGGAATTGGTCCTCTTCAGTTAAGACAGAAGTTAAATTAGACAAACAACAGTGGTAAAGCTATGATTTCTTGAAAATACTACTTTGATAAAATTGAAATATGTTATGAGAGTATATGGATTGCCAAAAGATTTTTTGATAGAGAATTGTTCTCGTATTGCTACTTAACTTTTAAAAGCTTAAAGATGACAAAAATGTATTTTGAGTTTATTGACAGAACACACACTGATATTTTTCTGTAAAACAAATTGAAATTCAAATATAATTTCAGGTCTAAAATGCTGACTTTTTCCTCTCACTTCAGATGAAGGTCATTCTGAAGTAGCAGATTTTCCTGCAGACTGGAAATCAGAAATTTTGGTCAGTGCCGTAATCGGCATCAACATTATTTTTTTTCCTGTGGTAAATTCTAAGATTGACCACCTGCCTATTCAGTTGAGGGCAGCAGGGTGGAAAGTTATGTAAGTAACTCTTCATGCCTTAAGTCTTGACCAAGACACATGTGTGCAGTCTCTGGATAACTTGAAACTCTACAGAGTTTAGCAGTGAAGGATCAATGCCTGAACTACTGTGGAATGCTGGTAGTCTCTTGTGACATTTTCTAATGTTTGTAACATTTTCTGGGAGATTTAGGAGTCATGAATCTTTGTCTTAAGAGCATCAAACACTCCACTAAAGGTTCACAGAGCAGATATAGCTGACTAAGAGCAACTCCGGTGCTAATACTGTTGTAATTCTCTATCATTTCCATGCCAAGAGCTGCCCAAAATCCTGTGAGAGCAGCTCTGCTCACTGCAGTCTGTTTTGTCACTGACCTGATTTGCTTACACAAGACAACAAGAGATTAAAGCTGAATGTGAGCTAACGGGCCTAACTGATGAGATAAATCTTTTAAATGGATGAGCATCTGCAAATATCTGATTTACACAAATCCACTCAGAATCTTTGAAATCCTCTAGAATTAAGTCAGGTGGGAGAAGACTGTGGTGGTCATCTGCAGGTCTGTTTATTCAGTCTAAGCTAGTTTTTGGTATGGAAATGTTGAAACAGTCATCAGTTAAGTAAGGGAAAGTCACAGTCTGTATGTTCAAACCTGAAGAAAAGATGAGGCATTGAATATCTGCAGACCAAGAATACGAAATGATAAAATATATTGCTCACCTAGACTTCTCGGTGAAAAGCCTGATCTACATGTATCTGTCAGGAGATATCTATACCTGCCCTTGTTAGTTTTTCTCAGTATCAGTTTGTCAACACACTGAAATTAATAGCTAATGGAAGAATGCATGACCTATCATGAGGGATTTACTACTGAGGACAGTTTTGAATAAGGTTGGAATTATGACATTTTCTACTTGGGAGATGTTGCTCAAAGGGGGCACACAACTTGTAAGTAGGTGGGATAGATTAAAATTAAAATGCAGCCCTGCAAGCATTAAAAGGCTTACATTTCTGTGATTAATTAGATACTTAGCCAAACCTAGCTTTAAACTATAAGGTTGAAAAGTTTATTAGAACAGATTTTCTTCTGGGCTTTTGAGGCCTACACCATTTGCTCTCATTTGAACAGACACAGAAAAGAAACCTTTCCCATGTAATTTTGTCCCTTATTTTTGTTGTGAGGTCTAAGTAGAGATTAAAAAAAACCTTCTACAAAAATTGTTTTGGGATGTTTTTACTCTCTTACTCAGTTGTTCTTGTTATATCATGTAAAAGGGCCGAATGAATAGAAGTTCATCAACATAAACTTTTCTAGCCCTTACATATTTGTATGCATTAATGAACTATTTCTGAAAGGAGAAAAATGCAATACCAGATAAATAGCATCTTAACCATCAGATGAAATGAATCATCTAAGTACTTAGTAGCTGAACATCTGCAATATTGTTTTTGTTACTGAAATCTGATAGTTAAGCAGAGTTTAAACTCTTCATAATTATGAGCTGGCTTTAATGGTAGATGATTTTGAAGCTAGAGCTCATACTAGAATCTAGAATCTAGCTCTAGAGCTCATACTAGAATCACTGCTTTAAAATGGAGGGGGAAGATTCTTCTAAAAATGCAATTATTTCAAATAAGGATCCAAAAGGCTTTGTTTTTCTTTCAGAAAAATAAAGGCAAGACACTAAAACAGTTTAACTTCTCCAATCAGTTTGGGTACACACCAAATCTCTTTTATTGTTTTCACTCCCCAAAAATTTCAATTTGATAGGACAGTGTTAGAGAGATTGACTGCACATATATTTAAATGTTGTATAATGAAACCTACATAACAATCACATGGCTTGGCTACATTTATCCCTTGTTTGACTGCAGATGGAAGCAACCTGATGTTTAGAAAGGAATCTGGACCTTCCTAAGCTTAAGACATAAAGAATTTATTCATGGTAATGACCTATGTTGAGTAGCTCAGTTACAAAGGTATCGGAAAAGGCAGGAGATGCTCAAGTTTTTGAACGCAAATATTTTAGATCTGTATTTTGTATAAAGATAAATATCTTTTGTTCGGATGAAAGGATCTACTCATTTTCATTCCAGATGATTAAAACTCCCTTCCTCCTTATTATTTACTTATTTCTGGTAATACACACTTTGTATTGGCTGTAGATGAGATTCCATGGCAAGACATATGTGTCTAGAACAGAGCATTCTCGTTTAACATGTTTAACCTTAAACATTACTACTCGTAACCTTACTATCAGTTCCTATGCTGAAGGATACATCTTTGGCTATATTTCATGCAATGTGAGGCTGCAAATTGTAGACTCTTTAAAAGTTATTTCTATCTTATAATGCAGTCACTGAATGCTAGAAGATATACTTTAAAATATTCAGCTTTCTAGAATGGTTGAAATTGCTGTGGAATTACAATCTCTTACAAACTGGTGAATTAGTTCACTGGAAAGTCATGACTATATACGTGTATGCATCTATATTTACCTCCACGTGTCTGATCTAATGTAGACCTGTGATGGATTTTACATTATTATGCATCCTGATGTTCAAAGCAGCCATACTACAGAAAAAAAATTCTTAGTAAAAACAGTCAAATTTCTTTTGGCCCTTAAAAGACTAGCCATCTTAAATATACAGCACATTCCAAAGTGACTTCTGAGAACTGGAACATCCTCCACTACCACCTCAGTAATTTGCCTTTCTCTAGTCATCTTAGCCAGGACATCTTTCTGATATATAATCTCACTGTGATGCACTGTGAGTGGTGGGATAAAATGTGTTTAAGTTTAATCACGTAGGTTTTCACTGGAGCTTAAATCATATACATAAGTATATGAAAATAGATATGCCATCTTTTTCAAAATTAGATGTGTTCACTGTGTTAATTTGTAAAGATGTGATGTGTAAATATAAAAGCTGTGGTAGTATGTGTATTATCTGCCTATTTCAACAATGTTTGTGAAATGGTTTTTGTGGAAGGAGCTGACATTAAATATTTAAGCTTTTCCTACAATATACTCTCAATCACTATACCACAACTGAAAAATGACTAATATCTGTTCTAACACTTTGATTGGGATTTTCAATGTATTATTGGATAATTATTTATACATTTGATAAATTCTGTCATCTTTGCGCCCTACCAAAACTTAATTTTCTCTAGTATATAACTAAATTCTGCAAAACAAGACATGAAGAAAAGGCAAAAAGCATTTTCATGCCAGCAATAGACCCTTCTCATGAAAACCTGTCATAACTTTTTTTTTTTTTTTTTTTTTTTTCTTCCAGGTGCAAAACCATGCAAGACCATGATCTCCACATGGAGACCCTGCAAACTCTCTGGGAAACCTGTTCCAGAACTTTTTCCTCCTTTCCTTCTTCACCTATAAAACCCATCTTTCAGAGCCTAAACAAAATATTGAAAAGAGCTACTCTGGCATATTGCCTAAAAGCAGTGCCACAGTAGCACTAAATGAAACAAAGCGCAAGCTGCACAGAACTTTCGTCTCTAAAAGCTGAGCTGCTACTAAGGCATGATAGGCATTTTGGGTATTCCTTTCAGTAAACTGATGAACTAGCTACTCTGTTTCAAACTGTGCTTAGCTTAGCTAAAGCAGTTTTTGTCCAAATTCAACTTTTTGCAGAGCCTGGTTCTCCTATTTTTAACAAATAGGCAAGGATGCAGTGGCAAATGGTCAAAATATGCCTTGTACACTTTAGGATAATTGTTTACCTTTTACCATTATTTTTTGGAAAGAGTGTTGAGCAATTATTGAGTAATTATTTGAAATTATATAGATAAGCGAGAATTAGAGAATTTCAAATGGTTTAGTATGAGAAGGTACTTGAGCAGAGCTGAGCAATGGAATACAACAGCAATATGCAACGGAAATTCTTTGCTGTTTAAATAGTACGTTTTCCCCCACTTGAGGCGACTTTAGCCTAAGCTAAACTTCAACACAACTCATCATAGATCTCATGCTACTGTCACACTTCTCTGCTCAAGCTGCAGGCCATACCTTTTCTTCAAGAAATGCAAGCCTTTTTCAGTTTTAAATGTGTAATCATGATATGTGACACTTTGGAAATTGTTCAGTTTTCAGGTTAGCAACCTGAAATGTTTCAGGTTATATTTGTTATATTTTGTAATTAATTGTTATTATATTTGATAGGTAATATAACCTCATTCCCTAATAATCAGATGCTAATGAATCAAATAAGAAAGCAGAAAGAACAAATTATTGTGACATGCAGAACACTTGCTCATGTGTAATGATAATCAAGAATGTCCCTCTGTCCATAATTTCTATACCAGCTAAACTGACTCTAGTCATCCTTGAAGTAATTAGGAGATTTAATAACAACTTATATAGGTGCTAGTGCAGAGGAAAATATATCACAACAGTTTCTACGTCCTCTATTTTGATAAAGAACAAATATATTCTCAATGTTTATGCTCCTTTGCTCACTCTCATTGTCATGTATGAAACTAGAAATACACTGCTATGGGATGAACCTCAAATTCAGTTGCATTGACCAAATCAACTTTTTATTACCTATATTAAACTTCTGTGTGAAACAGACCAGTAATCCTTCTGGTGAGATATGTGGTATTTCAGGATCCCTGACCAGATTAGGAATTTCACAGGATCAGTATCACTAATATTTTGGTTTAGAGAGACAAGCATCTGATATAGGAAAAGTTGTTGCCTGGAGCAGGGGGGAGGGGAAAAGAGTTTTATCTCAAGACGTTCACCTGGGAACAAAGTGTGATTCTACCATGATTGCCTCAGAAGTTCCCTGTCATGGTGCAACCAAAAAACGAGTTGCCCAAAACTAATATCAGTGGTTGTGTAAGGAACTAGTGAGAATTTGACAGTGGGTACCTTGTAGCTAGGTTTTGCACAGGAGAGAAGTGTGCACAGCGGTTACAGGCACACAAAGGAAAATTGATGCAATTTCAGTACATTCGTATTGAGTAGCTAAAAATGTTTCACTGTTGAACAAGCTTTTCAAAGCAAACATGCTAACTGCAGTGCAATGCCCAATATACTAACGCTGCTGCTTCTCAGTTTGATTACCTATTCTGGATGACTTTTTTTGCTGTTTGACTTAACAGGCTGGAAAAAATGGAATAACATATACAATGATCTACATATAGCTAGTTTGGCATTTGAATGTTGTATAACAATACTTAACATTTATGTGTTTAGTACTTTAGAATGCTCTACTAATATTATTTACCTCTTCTTCCACTGTCATTAAAATATAAAACACAAGTGCTCAGTGTCTGGGCAATTTAAATTAAGACAATCCATTTTCTCCTTCTGTCTTAAGTAAAGTACTTATGATGTTTTAAAATCCATTTTTAGACCCTTATCTTGGGTACTTATAAAAAGTGGTTTTAATAATGAAGTCTGAAGGGAAAAAAAGAAATATTCCCTTGATTATCAGGTGAATGGGTGTTTTTTTTTTTTTTTTCTTCAACTGAGTACCTACTCAAAAGAAAATATATGTTTGTTTCCATTTGAACGGGGGAGGGCGGGGGTAAATTTGGTAAGATATGAATCCCCTTGTGTTCCAATTGATCCTCAGAGCTTAGAAGGACTGGGGGCAGCTGGACTCATTTCTTAATAGGGATACCAAGTACAGTAGTAGCTACAGGCCTGACTCTGGCAGCGCCAAAGTCATAAACAGTCTCTTGGCTGTAAGTCTGACTGCCTTCAAAACAAGAAGGCAAGTTCGCGAATAGTACGACCAACTATAGGCCTGACTTTGGCAGTACTGGATTCACAAACAGTCTGTTGACTGTAAGCCTGATTGCCTTCAAAACAAGTAGTTGGGTTCACGAATAGCATGATTTATTCAAAAGCAACATTTAAAAAGCAGGTTTCAGATGTCAGGACAGGAAGTTCTCTACTACAGTGTGGGGTTCTTAGCTAGCTTGAATGTACAAATGCACAATCATCACTCACCCAGGAATGCGAGAGGAGTCTCATCAGGTGGCACCCCAACCTAAGGGAGGAACGGGGTTCAGCCCATCAGTTGATCCCCACGTCTCTCATCTTCTTCCCCCCTTAATTCACCTTTTATATATTTTTTGCCTTTAGGTAGAGCTTGAGTGACTATAGCCATACTTACTTTTGTTAATGACTGGTGAAAAAGTCTCTTGCTTTCATTTAAAGGTACAGTCAATCGAAAATCTAGAGTGCATGCTCAGTGAGAAGTGATCGTACCAAAGAAGCAGATAACTTTTGGAATGGAGGCGTGTGTTGGCATTTAATGAGATTATAATGAGGAAAGTTCAAGCAAAGTTCATCCGAAAGGAGTGATATGCCACCCTTGCTGGCTCAGCACCGATCATCTTATCGTATTATCTCCCCTTGGGCAGCTACTATGTGGCTTATCAGCGGCCCAGCACAGGAAGTGCAACAGAGTTTGGCCGCGTTGCCTTCAACTCCACTACACTTTCCGTTACTCCCCTTTGCAGCTGCGAGGAGGGCAAATTGCACTGCCCAGGGAACCGTGGAAGAGCAGGGTCTGTGCGTACCAACCATCCTGGAAGTGGCAACTGTGTAGCACCCCAAGCAGGCCTCTGTAATGCCATAACTTCTGTTAGGCCCTAGTTTTTGTCTAAGTTCCCCCTTTTCATGCAATTCTTCCACCAAGTTTCACAGACCCAGGCACTAAAAAAACATCAAAAGTCTTCAATAACTTTTTTTGATAAAGCATCCAAGGAAATCATTTCAAATTTAGAGAACTAGGAGAGGTCTTTCCTCCTCTCTAAATAAGGCAGACTGACCCATATGGGAAAATTATTCTGAGGGAAGATATGTGTCAGCCATAGTTGAAACAATTAGTCTCTTGGTAAAGACTACTCCCTAACTCATCCTAAAAGTTCCAAGTAAGGTTTACTTGCTGTGGAAACAGAACACTGAGAGAAAACACCACCCCAAAGTTATCCTTACTAGATACATTTGCTTTCCATTTCAAAATTTTATCAGCCTCCAGGGTTTTATATATTAATTATCTCTATATCTTAATTAGATATAATTACAGATAATTAACACTACCTCTAAATTCCTACAGCATTTATCGGCATAACTGTCTATGTGTTGACAGTGATCAGAATAGAAGCACAACTGACCGGCTGAGAATATAACCCCAGCTTTGTCAATGCTTTGTGGAATCACTGTGATGTAGTTTTTTCTTTCCTCCCTCATACTGTGGCCATTAAATAGAAGTCAAGTCATCAGCCGAAGCACAAAAAAATGCTATTCTAAAGCACACAAAAAAAGGGATAGGATAAAACTTACTAGTGACAGGCAACTCTAAATTTTTAAAGAAAAGAAAAAGGGATGGGAATTTACTATTGTGACTTCGCCTAAATGAAGAAAATAGATAAATATTTTACAAGTAGACTATGCTGAAGCCAATTAAAAAAGAAAATAGTCTACTAAAAGGATTTTTTTTTCAGTACATCTATCCATTGGTTATGGAAATTCAGAATAATTTGCCTGAGTTAACAATTTGTTTGCATTTTTATATAATATTTGTATATAGAGAATTATTTCCAGAGCCAAAAGTATTTTTAGGAAATTTTCTTCTAAAAAAAAAAAAAAAATCAGCGAAAGTAGTAATGTCTGATAGGGAAATGGAGGTCCTCAACCCTCTTAGTAAAGATTGAACTTGCAGGTGTTAAGTTTTGTGTTTTACCTTCACTCCTGCTCAAAGACTTCCCAATATTGCTACAGTTGCTTTCATGATGATGTAGCCCAGGCCCTTTTAATATGTATGCTCCGTTTGTATTATTGCCTCCTATCAAAATGTCAATTTTTACAAGTACCAGACAGTTTCACTTCCAATTTTTTTTTTTAATTTGGGCTCCCAAATCATTAGTAAGGATGCTGAGCAAATGGTTAGATTCGAAAGTAGCTGAGCATTTGCAGTTCACTTTGGTGAAATACTTGAGTGCTCTGAAGATCTGAAGACCATGACATCTAAATTATATGCAGATTTGAAAACGTCATCCCCTACATTTTCCTATTAGTAATTTACCTTTGCTAAAATCTGTAAATCTTATTTGGTGACCAGATTACAAAGCGGATATATATGACTGTGAAAGTAAGGATTAACAAAAAATGTGTAATAGCATGTAGTTGAAGATATTTATGTTTTTTTTTTTTTTTTTTTTTTTTTCGCTTAAAACTTACTTCTTGCTTTTACCTACCATTTCTTACAATTTACTCTGGTTTAAACATTTCTGTAGTAAATCTCATTTCTAGCACAGACAGGCTTTAAAGTCTAAACTTTAAAATAGCATAATCCCTATTAAATTACAGTCCTAACAATTTCTCAGTACATTTGCTGTTGGTGTAACTTAAGATCTCATCCTATATCTGAACAGCGAGTTGCTTTCCTTTGTTTTCTTTGCTGAGGCTTCTAAGAAGGGTGCCAATTTGCATCTTTCCATTTCTCACAGAATAGCCCCTGGTGTGCTAACAGCCCAACTCAAATGCTACCCTGAAATGGGAATCTGATTGCACCGTCTATAGACTGGAAATCTATGAATATTTTAGCGTGGACACACGGAAAGTTCTAAATGGGGAGAATTCCACATCTCAGAAGGGTAAGAACGTGATATGTTTTGTTATGAGCAATATAGGAAAATAATAATTCTCATTTCTACAATACCATGAAATGACACTTGGGCATTAAACTGTGCTCTGAGAAAACAATATAAAGGCAGATGTCTAATAAGACTTCCAGGGTCTTACTTCAAACCATTGACTGGATCTGTCTCGTACTTCCAAGTAAGTTACGCTATGTCTCAATTACACTTTGTAGAGACCCTTTCAAAGTAGAAAGAAGAAAGACATGTCTACCTGACCCAGGAACCACAATGCCACGCTTCCATTTAGTTCATTGCTGACAATTCACCTCCAAGACAGAAACGAGTAATATTGCCTGGAATGAAAAGTTACATGAGTTAAATATATATATCATCATGACTAGGCTTCGTGAACGAAGATATGGGAAGGGCTTTACCCATGTTTGCTGCAAGCGCGCTGATGGCTAAACAGATTGATGCAGGAAAGGCAAATCCGGTTGCAAAAGGCACAGCGGAAGGTCTCCTTGGGCAGTATTGGCGAGGCACGGTTCTTTCTGCATTGTCTTTTCTCTTCAAGACTGATTCGGTGTGTGTTCTCAAAGGAAGCAGCAGCGTTATGGATGGTGCATCTCCATGTCTCCTAATTCGAGGCCAGAGTGGACCATTGATGGTAGTCAATATGGCCAAAGCTGAGGTATTGTTTCAGGGAGTCCTTGTATCTCCTTTTTGGGGCTCCTCTCTTGTGGCAGCCAGTGGCGAGTTCACCATAGAGCACAACCTTAGGGAGGTGGTGATCTTCCATCCTTGAGACGTGCCCTGTCCAGCACAGCTGCGTTCTCAGCAGCATGGCCTCAATACTGGTGACCCCTGCCTGTTCAAGGACGGCCACATTGGTCACGTAATCAGTCTAGTGGATGTTTAGGATTGTACGGAGGCAGCGCTGATGGAAGCGTTCGAGAAGTCGCAGGTGGTGGCAGTAGATGACCCGTGATTCAGACCCATATAAAAGATTTGACAGTACAATGGCTCTGTAGTCACTAAGAAACTACTTCTCTTCAGGTGTTTGCTGCACCAGACTCTTTTACAAAGTTTTCTGAAAGCTCTGTATGCCTTTGCTAACCTGTTGTCTATCTCATTGCCACTCTTACTGTCCAAGGAAATGATGCTCCCTAGATTGTTGAACTTTTGGACTGACTTAATCTCTGATTTGCCTATGATGATGTGGGGATGATGGAAGACTTCCTGAGGTGCAGGATGGTAGAGAACTTCTGCCCTCATCAAACTGACTTCCAGTCCAAAAAGCTCAGCAGCTTCTGCAAAGCAGGATGTTAAGCGCTGCAGTGCTGCTTCTGTATGGGCAACAAGGGCAGCATCGTCAGCAAAAAGCAGCTTGCAGACAGGGTGATTTAGGATCTTAGTGTGGGTCTTCAGACACCTTAGGTTGAATAAGCTTCCATCGGTACGATATCGGATGTAAATGCTGTTTTCTTCATCAAGGTCTGCCATGGCCCTTTGGAACATCGTCCTGAAGAAGACTGTGAATAGAGCTGGTGCAAGAATGCAACCTTGTTTCACACTACTGGTTAATGGAAAGGGCTCAGAGAGTGCATGGCCATATCTGACTTGGCCGCACTGATCCTCATGTAACAGGATAATCATTTTGAGGAACTTGGGCGGACATCCGAATCATTCCAAGATCTGCCACAGGCCCTTCCTGATCAGTGTCAAAAGCTTTGGTGAGGTCAACAAAAGTTATATAGAGTCTTTTGTTCTGTTCTCTGCACTTCTCTTGCAGTTGTCTGAGAACAAATACCATGTCTACGGTACTCCTATTAGCTCTGAAACCACACTGGCTTTCAGGTAAGACTTCTGTTCAAAAGTATTCTTGTGAGGATTTTTCCAGCAGTGGAGAGCAGAGTTATACCACGGTAGTTTGAGCAGTCCGACTTTTCTCCTTTCTTCTTGTACAGGGTGATGATGACTACATCACAGAGATCTGGTGGTAGTTTGCCTTTTTCCTAGCAGTGCATAACGAGCTCGTGAAATTTAGCATGGAGTGCTTGGCCTCCATACTTCCAGACTTCAGGTGGGATTCCATCAACCCCAGCTGCCTTGCCAGTTTTCACCTGCTGTATGGCCTTAAGAGTCTCTCCCATAGTAGGAGATACATCCAATTCATTTTTCACCAGTTGTTGTGTAATGTGCTGAATTGCTGAACCTTGGACTACATGGTTAGCACTGAAGAGAGTCTGTAAATGTTCAGACCATCGATTCAGCATGGAGCTTTTATCTGTCAGAAGCAGGAGAGTAGCAAGCTTTGAAGTTGGGTCTGTACCACTGCTTTCAGAGCCTCATAGAATCCTCTGTGGTCACCCGAATCTGCACAGAGTTGAGTCTTTTCTGCTAGGTTGATCCACCACTTGTTCTGAATGTTTCAAAGTTTCTGTTGGAGCTTACTGCATGCAAGATGAAAGACTGCTTTTCTTACATGGCAAGATGGCAGAGCAAGGTATGCTTGGTGAGCAGTTCTCTCCTTTGCCAAAAATTCCTGGATCTCTTGATTGTTTTCATCAAACCAGTCTTTGTTTTTCTTGAAGGAGAACCATAAGGATTCTTTGGAAGACTGCAGGATGCTATTTTTAATATGTTGCCAAAGCACTTCAGGAGAGGGATCTGTGAGGTGGTCTTCAAGTCTAGTTTGAAGGTTTACCTGGAAGCTGTCCCTCACTCTAGCTGTTTGAAGATTATTAAATTTGAGCCTCCTCCTTGGAATTCTGTCCCTCTTAGGTTTGGGCTTAAAGTGGAGGTTAAGTCTGCATCGCACAAGGTGGTGGTCTGCTTGACATTCTGCATTATGCATCACTCGGGTGTGACAGACATCGCCAATGTTTCTCTGGCGCACTAAGACATAGTCAATGAGGTACCAGTGCTTGGATCGAGAATGCATTCAGGTTGTCTTCAAGTAATATTGTAATATTGCCTGGAATGAAAAGATACATGAGGTAAATATATATATACCTATATATATATATATATACACACACACATATACATATAAAAGTTGTTGAGAAGAAAAGGAGTGCTTGAAAGGCGTAAAATTTGCCAGATTCTTCTAAATGATGCATGAAGTCATGAGCCCATGAGGAAAATTCTGTAGAATTCTATATATAGCTTGGTATTCTGTAGCATTGGTGCACATATAGCCAAGAGCTAGGCAGAATGCCAGGACTGAATTCTCACAGCTGCTTTACCACAAGCCATTCCTGCTAATAGCAATGGGCAGCCTAAAGAGAGTGTTATAGTAATACATCAAAAATAAGCTAGAGATAGTCTTTAAACTCATATGTCTTCAGTTTCCACCTTTGCCTGAACTCATCGACAAGTTCAGAGTAGATTCAAAAATAATTGAAAATTTTAATTAATTGAAAAAAATAGTCATAGTACTTGGATTTCCCACCTGTGTTACTGTATAACAGGTCTGCATTCTTTACCACCAGGCAAATGGCCTTTCAAGACCAAGGCAACAAAGAAGGCAGAAAGAATTTCCCACCTAATGCATATGATTTAGCACTTACTTAGAACTTCAAATGCAGGCATTTAGGAAATATTATTTCTTAAAGAATGAGATATAACATTAGGGTGGCTGGTACTGCTGACAAGCTTTGCAAATAATTAAATCCTAGAAAGCCTTAGATAGTGTGCTAGGGGGAACTAAACTACTCCATCCCTTTATAGGTAATTTTGTATTTCTGGCCAGAGGTCAGAGAAAATGTCTGTTTAACTTCCCAAGTCTTGATCAATTCTATGTTAAGAGAAATGTGGTAACAAGGTGTTGGGATATGGGAAACAGTGTGACTACAGCTTTAAAGATGTAGGAAGCATCACTCTGCAATTTCGGTACCTGTGAATTAAATATAGCTGTTATGTGCTCTGCTGTACATTGTTTCACAATATTAAATCAACTAATAAAAGACCTTCATTTGATTATCATTTTTAAAAGTGTGACATTCACTACTCCAGCTGGACTTTGAAATACATGGTATAGGAGTGCTGAATTATATTTCTAATTGAAACTCAATGAAGTTATGAATTTTGTGTCTTTGGTATTAGAAGTTACCCGCACAACTAATTTCGGGCACAGTTGGATGCATCATTTCTCAAATCAGCATTTTGCTGTTCAGATGGGAACAAACACCAGTGCTGTAAAGTGCAAACACCATTTCTGGTGCCAGTGGTTTACATCATATAATGCTCAATGCCTGAACATCTTTCCCATTATTAATGCATCAATATTCCTATGGAAAAGAAGCAACAGCTTTTACTTTAAGAGGATTCCAGTTATAGGTTTGATTATCAGCTAATGCAACCCAAAATGTACACAGAACTAGCACAGTGATATAAGAAACATCAGACACAAAATCCAATGTATAATCTGGATGTTTCATTGAACATGTGGTTCTTCTGGAGATTCTGAAGTGCAGGGAAAGCTGGAGCTTTGTGGACATTAACTCAGTAGTTGTTCCAAGCATTGCCATGATAGAAGGTGCAAAATCTGGAATATATGAAGCCTACAAATTAAACAGCCAGTAAGGGAACAATAGAGGGTATAGAAAAGAAATGGAATGAGGTGCTGGGTGAGATATGTGTATTTATCAGGATGGCTCCCCAAAGCACAGTGGCCGTATTGTCATTAGTCAAGAGAATTTCAATTCCTGTTTGAAATAAAGGGTTCCTCTCTTTGCAAAGCAGGGAGGGCTGCCTCAACAACTTGCTTCGGGACTGCTGAAATTTAAGGCGACAGTTTTGGCAAGTAGTTGGGGTCCTGTTAACCTCAGACAGGACTCACATTACAAAAATCATGTTTATAATGTGTGTAGAGGTAAAATATGAGGCTCTAAGAATATCAGCTAAGAATTCAGATGCAGACAACCATAATTCGATTTCTTACCGGATGGTACCATTGCTAGAGCTGGATTTTCATGCTGAAAGAACAGCATATATTATTAAGAGTAAACATCTTATCATGGCTCAAAGATGGCTGGTCTGAATATTAAGTCTCTCATTAATGAGTTTGTATTAAAATAAAACCTAAAAGGAGTAAAGAAGACACAGTAGTACTACAGACTACCAATATAAACCCAGAATTATTCTTTCTTTTCCTATTTCTAAAGATGTATTCTGTAGAAACAGGTATGAGGATTAATAGCATGTGTGGAACAGGTATTGCTGACAGGCAGCTGAGCAACAGTTCAGTATTTCTTTCTGGCTGGATAGCAGAAAGAGATAAACCAAAAGCTTTTACTAAGAGGCAAATATACAACAAATTAACAAAAAAAAAAAAAAAAAAGAAAAAAAGGAAAATCAATGATTAATTAATTGAAAATGGTGAAATTATGAAAAAAAACACAGTTCACTGAATTGAACTTAAGCTGCAGGGCTGAATTAATGGTCCGTGTATTTGGTTACAACAGCATACACTTCCATTTTCTTTTCTTTATGCTGAAGATTTTTTGATGCTTGTGTGGAAGAATTGTTTGTGGAAGAATTGTTTGAAAGCAAAACTGAGAGGAAAACCAGGGCCTAACAGGAGTTTTGGCATTATAGAGGCCTACTTGGGGTGCTACACAGTTGCCACTTCCAGGATGGTTGGTACGCACGGACTCTGCTCCTCCACGGTGCCCTGGGCAGCGCAATCTGCCCTCCTCGCAGCTGCAAAGGGGAGTAACGGAGGCTGGAGCGGGGTGAAGACACCACGGCCAAACTCTGTTGCACTGCCTGTGCTGGGCTGCTGATAAGCTGCACAGTGGCTGTCTAATGGGAGATATATGATAACATGCTCGGTGCTGAGCCAGCAAAGGTGGCAAATCACTCGTTTCGGATGAACTTTGCTTGAACTTTGCTCATTATAATGTGAAAACCACACCTCCATCCCAAAAGTTACCCACCTCCGAGGTATGACCACCCCTCACTGAGCATGTGCTCTAGATTTTCGGTTGACTCTACCTTTAAATGAAAGCGAGAAACTTTTTCACCAGTCAATAATGATATTAAGTATGACTCTAGTCACTCGAGCTCCACATGAATGTAAAGTAAAGTATAAAAGGTGAACTAAGGATGAAAAGGAGGAGGGAAGAATCCATTGTAACTCTTGGGTCAGTTGACGGGCTGATCACCCTTTCCTCCCCTCGGACTGGCACGCCACCTGAGGAGACTTGAGACTGAGAGCCCTCTCCCATCTTGTGGGGTGAGTGATGATTGCACATCTGTACATCAGAGCTAGCTAAAAACCCCACGCTCTAGCAGAAAATTTCCTGTACTGACACCTGAAACCTGCTTTGTAAATGTTGCATTTGGATAAATCATACTGTTTGTGAACTCGGCTACTTGTTTGAGGGGAGGCGATCAGACCTACGGTTCACAGACTGTTCCTGAATCCGATACTGATTTGATATCTCCTTCCCCCGCCACCACCACTACCACTACGGCTTTCAAACTGCAACATTTCACACTTGTAGGGTAAATCTTTGAGAAAGGAGCTTGTAACTGCAAGCTCTTTTGCTGGAGAACAGCGAAGTTTCAGAACAGGAAATGGCTTTGGCAAGAAAAAAAAAAGACAAACCAGGAGAAAAAACAGAAAGTAGAAAGCCTCTAAGAGATTTGCTAATATTAATTAATATAATTTTTAACTGAACAGTGATGACTTCTTTGTATTCATAAATTGTTGTAAATAGTGATTTTCATCTGTTTGTAACATTTTATTAAAATTTACAAACATATTTGAGATATTTATATTTTTGCATTTATGACTGTATTGTCTTTATTTGGTTAGTTAAATTTCAACTGAAATCTGAGTCAAGAACACCGGGTTCATAAGCTCTGGATATTTATGAAATATGTATTTCATATATTGCTGAGCTCTGAGTCTACACTTTAGAGAGATGAATGGGTAGTGTTCTTATCTCAAAGGTTGGATCTTTGTGCTGAAAATAAGGAGGCTTTTGAAGATCAAGTAAACAGGATATGGCATAGCCAAGATCTCTTGAGCTGGAATCCAGTACCTTAATCTTAAGAACATCCTTCCCTTCAGGTCTAACACAGTTCAATGCATATTAAATATCCACTTTATTCCAGAGCATGACTAAGGTTATGCAATTGCAGGATCTTTGCTATTTGCGTCAGCAAAAAAATTTTGCATCACCTAATTTTATCTGTCTAGCATTGACTACTTCTACAGTCAATGGCAGGAAAAAGAGAGATGCATCTCAAAAGGGAAATTTATTCCTGCTAAGACATGGGTTAGGGTTATCTTGAATTCTCTCCAAGACAGATCTGACTAATTGCCTTTGGAACACTGCTAGTTGACTAGGGAGACTTCGGTATGATTACTTAAGAACAGAAATTGATTTGAAGTTTTTCAAATCTTATATCTTTTGGACAGTTCCTCATGAGAACCCACTGTTGTACTGTTACAGGTATCCAATTCAATAATTGACTTGGAACACACAATTAAGTACATGGAATCTGGTTTAGTAATTTTGCTTTGTTTTCCTCACAGAGAAAGGGTATTCTTTATGGTATTCTTTATTATTATTATTATTCAAAAACCTGAAAAACATGCTGTTATTTTTCTATCCTTTCCCCTAAGCTAGAATAAAATTATGGATTTGATGAGAAAAAACAAACAAACAAAAAAACAGTAAAATGACCTAGTTCTAAGTTTTCTGACATTTATTATTAATATGAAAAGAAGCTCTGTAAATTTTGAACATTGTCAGAATTGCATAATCTCTCATGTTACAAGTATGAAGAAGTATTTTCTTTTCAATCCACAGATTACAGGAACACGCAGTTCCATTCAGTAAGCCTCTCAAAATTCATTTCATTCAATTCACTTCCCAATTTCTGTTTCTACAAGAACCATTTCCTATACATTCCTAGTTCCAGAAATAATTACTGGACTCTTGAAATCTACAACACAACTGGTGTTTCTTTAAAAAAAATAAACAAAATGAAAGCATTTTGATTGGGTATTGTCAATCTCTTGTTAGAACACAAAGCTGATAATGTAATAAGCTTGGTAAAGCGTCTGAGACTGTTTCCTTGCATTCCCCAAAGAGGCCGCTGGATCCATTCGATGTAGCAGTATAAAATATATATGAAGGCATTTATGAACCATTGTAACTCAAACCCTGTTCCAGGCCAGTGTGAGAATGAGCTATGTAGTCTCATGGTTTTCTCACAGTGGGTGGAAAATAATGAAATTGTCTTCTAGCACATGAGCAAAATACAGCTAAATCCCCTCCAAACACACACACAAAAAAAGGAGGGAGGTGCTATTTGCAATGTAATATTTATATGAAAATACATAAAGATCCTGAGTTTCTTTACCTTCAAAGAGTTTTGAGCACCTTGGTCTGATCTCACAGATGATCTTTTTTTGAGCGGGAAGTTGGATTAGAGACCTACAGGAAGGGGCTGGATGTAGGCACTAGCCCACAATTCTGTGAATAACTCCAGAAGATATAACAGTTTCATTAGTTTTGGTGATGATATATTTCCAAGATGCAGTGACAACACTAAAATGAATGCAAATAGCATTTTTTCTCATATGCGAAAAAGAGGAAAAATGTGCATTCTTCCTTATAAGCAAGCTCTGTCTTTGTGCTACAAATGTAAGACACTGAGGAGATTTCACTATATTTTTCCTACTTAAAAAATTACAAACTTGGAGAACCTAGTGGGTACCACTTGAGGAAGCAAAATGGCAAGCTCAGAGAGATTGGTGGTTTCCACAGATAAAGCATGACCTTATTTTAAAATGGCATGTTACTAACCGTATCACATAAAGAACATAGGAATTGAAAGGTTTCACTGAATAGTGGAGTCATGGAATAGTTTAGGGTGGAGCTTTGGCCATCATGTCATCTAACCTTGTATTTGAAGCAGGACAATCAGTTCTCTTTTCCAGGAAGTTGAAGCTGAATTATTGCTGGAGAACCAAACCTTAAGCAAACAAAATGGAAATGAAAAGGAAGAGGAAGAGAAAGAGGAAGAAAAAGAGAAATGGTTTCCAGAGAAACATAAAGCATTATCAAGTGAAAGGACTATTCGGTCTGTCATTGAATAAATAAAAATATGTCCTCGCTATAAAATAATCCGTTGAACATACAATGAAAGAAAAGCAGAACTGTCTAGCATGTGATAGTACCAAACTCCTCTCTCTTTCTCTATCTGTCTATCCATTTGGCTTTCAAAAGAAAATACATGAGGCATATTTAAAGCAAATGGGCATCATGATTAATAAGGACATCACACTGAGACACATAAAACTGCCCTGTCTCCTTCATCTGTTCTCTTGGTGCAGTGATTAACCTTTGAGTTTATGAGTATTTTTGCACTTGCCTCAGATAAAATATTTTATGAGTTCTTACCTCCCAGGCAACTTGGATTAAACTTATCAGGTCCAGGAAGATAGTAGCCTATAATGACTGTTCCCTCGGAAATCATATCTACCTCCTCACTACATTATCAGAACATTCTTTGTACAAAACAGATGGAAACATCAAGGCATGAGACAAGACAACTTGTTAAGGTCACATTCCACCTTCCTATACATCATTCATGCTTAACTGATTCCCAGCCCTTCCTAGAGGCAGACTGCATACATTATGAGGGCTGAGAATATGAAAAGATCATTTTATTTTCCCCATTAATTCCCATTTGGAAAGACTGTCTCTGCTAAAGTTGCTTTGGCAGTGTGCTTGCTAATGACTGATCACTGTCTTTCAATGCAGAAATAGGGCAAAAGGAGGCAGATTTATCTTTTGGCAAAAATGACCCTCTCTGACACAGTATTTCAGGTTTTCAGGTATTCTGCTCTCAGTGTCAGAGAGCAAAAGAATGGAAACCAAAAAGATTCAGAAGGAGCCATAAGACAGTTCCCAGGAGATTGCACAAGTGAGTGGATTAAAACGGCACCTTTTTATATTCTAAAAAAACTAGTACATCACCATTTGACGAATGATGCTTAGCCTCCCTCTCACACCTACCAGACGTCTCCTTCTGCACTGCACAAAGAGAGAGTCAATCATTCTGATGCATGTTTCCTGAAAAGAGTGGATGAATAATTGAGTGTCATATCTGAACTTGCTGTAGACCTCCTAATCATTTAGGGACATTGAAGAAACATGAGAAAAAGGCTGTAAACAGTGTTACCAAAGATCTTTCTGGCTTTTCTGATTTTTTTTTTTATTTTGTTAAATGCAATGCTAATGAACTGTTATCTATAAAATTATTAAGGCATAACTGTATCAGGATGAAATGCTGCATTCAGTCTGCACACAGGATTAAAAGGTGTCTTTAAAGAACATAAAGTCTAAGACTCTTCTGGTTACAACATTTCAAAAAACAGATGTAAAGACAAAAAAGTCAAGCAGCAGCAGAGGAGGATAAGGTCTGATTTGGAATCTGTGCCAATATAATAAGCTGCCTTGCATATCTTGGAGGTGGAGAAATTGGTTCTGGAAGGGAATTACCCACTCTACTGCTTCTCTTCTTAAGCAATGTGGAACGACAAGAACCTCTGAGTTCTGTAGTACTTTAGTTCACATAAGTAACAGAGAAGAGAGACCTAAGATGCACTGAGCGTGTTACTGTCTTTTAAAATGTTGTCAGATTGTATCCAGTTTAACTCATGACTATACCAGATAAATTCAAGAAAAGCACCTAGATGTCCCTAGGTTTTGATGGCCCTGCAATCCAGTTAACTATCAAGGACACTCTGAATTCCTGGAGCTTCAACTGTGAATACAAGCCTTCCCTCTGTTTTAAACTGGTGTCCTAGGAGTTGCATCAGTCCATAAGAATACACCAAACATCCTCTTAGATCAAGCTAACAAGACACCAGATATCTCACCATGGTATAATTTGCAAAAAGGAAAAGAAAAGCAGAGACCAAGTTCTTTTGTTTGTAACTAACACCTGCTACATTTCTTTCAGCCATCGCAGGAGCCTTTCCTGCGTGTGGAGACAAACAGGCCAGGAGAGCAAGGAGAACCGCTCTCTGTTTGCCCTGCTTCAGGGAGCACCTTTGTGTATCAATTTGCTGCTCTATACTGCTGTCCCTGGCAGAAATATAAGGTATAAGCTTTCTTCTGTTTTCCCTAGAGCTCAGCAATTTAAACATAAACTCTTACAGCTTCATTCAAAGACACTTGGTGCAAAGGAACTAGCAGGTCAGGAGAAGTAAAAAAAAAAAAAAAAAAAAAAAAAAAAAAAAAAAAAAAAAGAAAAGAAAGAAAAAAAGAATCAGATGAGCAGATGAGTTTCCCTGGGAGAGTTCTGCTGAAATGCCAGTCCAGCTCTCCCGGTTTCAGCCTCAACAAATGGTAGACAGCATTCCTTCCGTTTGCTTCCATTTGGTAAATCGCAGGTCACATCTGGCCTGGCCTCTGTCCACTCCAAACAGATGGGAGTTCACGTCCTCCACTGACTGCTGGAAAGGCCTGGGACAGATAACAGGGGTGCAGCATAGGAACAGCCAAGGAAGGAAGGAAGGTGAGAGGGCATTAGAAACAAAACAAAACAAAACAAAACAAAAACCAACCAAACAAAAAAAAACTTAGCAAATTTTAAGAAAGGGAAGAAGAAGGATTTTAAATGACCACTATTGAATAATATGGCTAGTGAACACTAAAGATGGCAAAGCAGCCATATAGAAATAAATGGATGCAAAAATAACTTTGAGATGTAATGCATGATTTCTCATATGCTGAATATCAATCCTAATTTACTTCCACACAAGGCATGAACTGAAAGACAGCAAAACCACAGAGAAATAAAGATTTTTAGCCACTTTCAATCAAAACCTTTGGCATTTTTTAATCCACTTTTCATCTTAACAAGTATATCGAAACTGTTTAGTTATTTTTCAACTCTCCAAAAGAAGATGAGATTTTATATATTTGTTTTATGAAAATACATGCCTTTTTTTGTATTTTTGTGTTTTTGATGGTAGTCTTTTAAAAAACTTTATAACTACATGCAAAAGGAAACATGTTTTAATGAAGTTTTAAAATCAGTAATTTTAAATTAATGCATTTACATTCAAATTTTAAGATTTTAACATATTCTAGTTTTAAAATGTGTAACTAGCTTGAAGTTTGAAAGTGAATTTGCTCTTGTATCTTCACAGCACACAGTACAAACTCCTGTACACAGAGTAAATTCTACTTGCTCTCAGTAGAGGAATGCTCACATGCAGCACAGACTCAAAACACAGCAGAGTTGACCCTTGGGCTATGCAAACACATTCCATAATTGCCATATACTGGCATACTAAAACAAATATAATTTTGGTGCTATGAGGCAAGGTAGAGTTGAATGATTTGGCATAAAATGACCTCACACAGAACCTCTGTAATTGGAGGTACATATGAAGAGCTCTTCCTGGAATACAAGAAATTTAATTTAGGACATTTCCTTTGACCAAACTGTACTGACAGTGCCCTTTTGGGTTTTTAGCACAACTCTACATTATATTTTGCCTAGTAGTGTTATCTGATGATACTTGATCATACCAGCAAATACCACCACTAGTGATTATGTACTCCTTTAGAATATAAACTGTCCAACCATTTCCCTCACTCCAAAAAGATGGATATGCTGTTCTTCACCTCAAAGTGGCAAAGACTACTGTCTGAAAAGGCAGAACACAACTTAGACTAGACTATGCTAGAGCAGATAAGCAAGTGGATTTTTTTTGTTTGTTCTCCTTGAGCATGAAAGTCAGCATAGACGCTAGTGGTTACTCTTCATTTTAGCAGCAGTTTTGAGGAAGGAGGAACTTTCCCTAACTCCATCACAGAACACACCTGATAAATGCTGACCGTCTCACTGTAATATTTCCTGTTCTTGTACAAATGCCAAAGAGAATGTTGCTTTGAGAAGAGTGTCAAAAGAAAAACACAGGTCTTCTAGTGAACTAGGAAGCTTGTTTTGTTGTTAGAGTGTTCTTTTAAACCTGTAGACTTTTTGTATGCTAATACGAGATCAGAACCTTAGCTTCATTACTCTTGGAGACAGTTCTTGTGCAGGTACATTCATTTCTCTGCACCTGTGAGGGTATGAGCCTCAACCAATTTAAACCCCAAAGTCAAAGTTGTTACAGCCTGCTCTTATCTAGTAAATACAAACTGATATGGTCCTCAGATCAAGACCGCTGCTGAGTCTGGCTCTCTAACAAAATTCGTGTTCAGTAGGAGCCTACTCTGAAGGTTTTATTTAAATATTCCCATTACTTTTAAAAAATCCCTTATAAAGAACTTTTTCTCCAAACTTTAGCGAAATGCTCAATATAGGAATAATGAAGGCCAAACTTTCCATATATTGGCTATGTTTGGGTTAGTTCCTTTTTTTAGGGATTTTGTTGTTACTTTTACTCAGTCTGAAAAAAACATAGAGTAGGATTTCAGGAAGGCTTGAGCAGTGTCTTTCCTTGGTTTTAGTTGAACTGATGAGTTCTCACCGGTGTTGAGCACTGAGATGATACAAGCTACATGTTAAGTAAACGCTTCCATCATATATAAACAAAAGATTGGAATGAGAAATGGAATTTAGAAGCAATGGAACTGGTAGATCAAAGGAGTGTGTTGAGATAAAATCAAAAATTCCAAAAGCATGGCAAGAAAAACACCATAAAATGTATGGGAGTCGGGAGAGCTTTTTAAAAAGTGTTGTGATGCACTGCAAGTAAACTGGAGGCAGAAAACACTGTGCCAGAGGAGTTATAATATGGTTCTTTTGTTTTGTTCAGCTTATGAACCACCAGACATAGCTTCTTTATTGGCCTATACAGCGCAAGTAACAGTAGTGTTTTAGCACAGAAGCTAAAATTCAGGCCTTACTAGGTCTAAAGCATGACACGCTTTAACTCCTTGGCAATGGGAAGCATGAGCAGCTCAGGCTGAGGATCACTATGGAAATCAGGTACACAGGCAGTCTAGTCCTGTTCTGCAGTGAATCCCTGGACATCTGCAAAGCCCTTTGTGTAAATATCTGTATCTCCTTTGTGTGCCTCCTTTTGTGTGAATAATCTTGAAGTGCCTCCTTCTCCTGCTGGGACAGAGTAGATATCTTTTTATTCTGGGCCACATGATAAATAATCCAGAGGGCAAAAGACCTCATATGGAATTATAGGCAAAGAGCACTGACTAGTGCTAAGATTGCACTTCTCATTATATTTTCCTGAAATTTAAATGCTTTGGAGACAGGTACTGAAAAGTTAGGGGGCCAGGAATATGAGAAGTAAGAGAATGTGAGGATGAGACACAGAGAATTCAAGACTGGGGTTAAAGAAATGGTATTAGCTGACTTAAGATATGAAGAGAGGGTAGAGTCTGAAGATGTGGAAGAGTCTGGAGTGCAGACATTCAGAGTTCCTGGAAAATAAGTTTGTTCCAAATAGTAAGTGACTAAGAGAAGAACACAAGTTTCTGTCCTCCAGTCTGTGTGCATAAACTGCATTAATTTAAGAGATCATCCCCATGTCTTCTGACATAAGCAAAATGAGAGCCAGGGATTCTGCTGAGATAAAACTTCCTTGTCACATAGCCTTAATTCATCCCCCCGGTGGAGAATGGTTGCATACGTGCATGCAAATGCTTCATTTTGAATTGTGTGCAAAGCATCTTTAATAGATTTCAAAGATTTTGTTCTCTTTGCAGATAAATGAACTATCCATCCTCCTTTAGCAAAATTTAAAAGGTTTTACTTAGAGAAGGACATGAGTTTGTTGGTCAAGGTTTATTTGATGTTTCATAATAATAAAAATTTATATTAATAAATAAATAATTTCCAACATTTAAACACACTCTCTAACATATATTTTGAAATGTGTCCTCTGGTCAAGATCATCCCTTTATGTTGACTGCTAGGAGATGAATGTGCCAATATAGCTTATCTATTTCTTGGAGCCCAAGGTTTATTGTTTTGGAAAAACCTGCAGATGAAGTTATAAAATTTCTGTGAAAATCATGTCATGACGACTCTTCGTTATCCAGTGCTGAACGGACTTTATTCTGAGTTTTCATTTCTTAGAGATGTGAGGATGGAATTAGGAAAATGGAAACATATAGGGAATACGTTTGGGTTATATTAAAGCTGCTGTTGACTTTGCTCCTTCAGAAAATGGTCACTTGATAACCTAGTTTTATTAATTGAGACTTTATTAGTCATGGGTAAACTTGCAAGGATTTAATACTATTGACTGCAATTTCACTAAGAAAACCTCTTGAGCTTGTGAGAACAAAATAAGCTCCTGCCTGAAAACAGACTCACAATGGTATGTCACAGATGCTGAAGAAACAGGATGCTGAAGAAACAGGATATTGTAAGGCCTTCAGTTAGTTTGCCTACAGAGGTTTACTCCCTATTTTTCTGCCATGCCATGGTCCCTTAATTGTCTGTAAGTTCAAATTACCTGCAACTCAAATTACCTGCAACCTGAACTGATCCAGCTAATAGGTACATAGATACATAGACAGAATTGCTACAGACCTCACAAAACCTGGTTTTCTCCACTTGAGAGAGACCTTCAACACTGTTCTGGCAGCCCTTTTCCCCAGTTGCCCTCAGCACCCAACCAGGATATTTAAGACATGTACTTAACTCCTCCTATTGCCATTTTCTCCATTGCCTCATGCACTGGTTTCTACATGAAGGAAGACTAAGATGGGAGCATAGAACAGGGATACAGCAGGTTCCCATCCATCACTAGGATCAGAAGGAGGAGACCAGGACCCTGGAACAGATTGAGGTGGGCACCTAAAGACTGTCTACAGCAACGTAGTGACTCCGTATCATCCAACCCCTTAAATGTACCCCTTAAATGACTGTACTTGAAATGTTCATGAATACTCTACAGGTCCTGCCTTTTAGGTTGCCTATTGAATGAACAGGTTTTAATTAAATAGCACAGTGTAAGAAAATGAACAAGAATAATGAAAATCGCCTCAATATAAATCATACCTCACTCTGCATTTCAAAGACTTGAGCTCCCGCTCTCTGCAGAAGCTGATTAATTCTGAGCTGCAGCTAGACTCTCAGACCCTCCTTTGAGGCACCCTTTTATTTAGAGAAGATTAAAGTTACAGAAGCAGGAAATGAAAGAAAATAAACAAGAGCCTTTTTTTTTTTTTACCTTAGATATAATTTTTTGTTCTTTTCCTTCAGATTTAAGAAAGTGTACCCACCTTAAAATAAAAAACTACATACTTAAGTTAACCTTTAGGAGGATTCACCCAGCACTGTAAAAAGTGTAAGCATCACCTGGGAACCCTCAGCGTGACAATCAAAGGTCGTTAGTTCTGCTTGTATCGCACCATAGGAACATTGCAATGTATTGCTTTAGACATAGGTATCTAGCTGACCTTTTCTAAATGGAATCATTGATTTTCAATTGTTCCATAAATCTGTACTGTTAATAGACAGTGGAACATCTAATTCATCCCAAGTCTAAAAGCTTGTTTTTGAGTGCAATCTGAATTTTCTCTTTATTATTGTAGTAGGTAAAAACATTATGACAAATAAGGTGCTGGTACAAGCAGTGGTTGCAGATGTACATGCATAATTCAAACACATGGCAAGAAGTAACCTTAGGTAGCTCCACAGACTGGAGGTATTTTTAATCCCAAAACTGGAAGTGCTGTTAATCCAAAATTTCTATTATTTAATTCATTAGAAAGTCAATCTGAAAATAATTTAATTATGTTTTCTGTTTTTCTCATGTAAAACAATAGGAATCCAGATACTCTGTATAGCTTCTTACACTGTAGGCAAACAGATATATTCCCCCTGTAACCTTGCAGTTGTTTAAAATCTCTCCATGAGCTGTGCCTCCTCTTAATAACAATAATACATTGAAACTTTAAAATGAACTTGCTATTTCCCTAATCAGATGTTAGTTGTTTTCCCCATCCCTAAAAAGCTTACTCTTTTACTTCCTAAAGTTCAAAATTATTCCTACAAATATAGGGATCAAATAAGGAATGAACCACCAATTTTCAATCATGATATCTAGTACCTGAATAATGTGTCTCTTCTGTACATTGACAATAGAAAGCATAAAGATCCAAATGTATACATCTTAGTTGTACATTTATTCTATGACATTCTAATTTGAGAGTTATCAGGAATCCCTTTTCTTGAAAGGCAACAACTCTGATATCCATTAAAAATAGAAATGGATACTAAATCCTATAAAAAATTAATAACTAAGGGAAAGCAGACTCAAAATTAAGATCAATAGCTCTAGCATCCACAGTTTAGATACTGTCATAGATTTTTGTTTCTTGGCAAAATTGATCCCATATTGCTTAATAGGGGATCATTTAAATGTATCACACACGTCTGTACAGGAACATTCAGATGGACTTTGACTACTAAAAGATTTACTTTGATCTTTAGACAAAAAATACAGCATGGATATCTAGGTTTTGATATTCAACTCCTAGAAGTCATTTACATGTGTTGGTTAACACCAGTGCTAACATGTCTATATCTAATAGCATTCATTGTAAAACTACTAGGCACTGTTTTCTGTATTTCTTCTGTCTCTGAACTAAGGCTTTCATTGAGGCTTACAGTCCTGTAATTGACAACTATGGATTGGTTTTGAACTATAGCATAAGCATATCTATATGATACAGAACACTTCATATTTCAGGCACTCCAAAATTTGAGAGTTAAGATTGGTTGTGACAGCTTAATCTGCTTTCCTTGTGCATAAAAAATATAATGCAATTGCTAATTCAAAGTGCCTAAGTTTTCCTTAATGCACGGGATAGACAACAGTTAAAGGTGTTTAGATTTTGTTCTACACAAGGTCCCATGCCTCATTTACTGCACACTGTTTCACCCTTCTACCATTAAAACATTCTTAATTTCCTTATTTTTATAAGAAATATAGATAGATAGAGAGATAGACAGACAGACAGATAGACAGATAGATCCCTATACAGAATCCTATAGAACCCTATAATTTCTCTGCATTTCTTATATATTATCCATGTGGAACAACAGACCAGACCAAAACTGTATTATATTTTCTAATCATTTGATATACAGAAACATGTCAGTCAACAAGTGTCTAGGTTGAAATGTTTAGAGCATCCTTGTCTGTTTACTTAACAATTATGGCATAATATGCCTTCACAACACAGTTCCTGTGTCTTTCACCTAGCACCAAGAGCTCATCAGTGCACTAATTACATCAGATCTCTGGCTGCTGTATTGCAAAAAGGAGGCACATTCCACTTCCTGCGCCCAGCAGGGAAATGTTCCCTTTGGAGATCTGCTTCAAACACTGAAATAGCACCCAGTTTTCCAGAATGGTTTCATTTTCCAGAAATCATTCCCTGCTTCATTTTACCCAGCTTTTAACTTTGGCAATGACTAAAGCAGCAAACAGATAGACAGCTGTCCCTCTTACTACACAAAACTTACTCATCTCCAGTACAGCATATTTTTTGTACCAAATGCATCAAGGGTCCTGGGTAAGTATTATTTCACAAGGCATCATAGGCATGATACATATTAAGATATATTACAGTTAGAATATTTGTGAATAAAGTGGTCCATGCTTAAATGGTATAGGAAAATATGTTTGGTATTCTTTAATGTTTCAAAGCTATCCTAGCAAGCTCATTTTCAGGACAGGATTTGAGACAGCAGAAAGGCTAATTGCTAGACCTCATATATTATGGCTGGTAGATATGAATGGCTTCAGAGATAGAAAACATTGATAAGTAATTAAAACAAGGACTAGAGGTTCATATCTTTTCTGATTATAGACTGTTTTAGACAAAATCTATAACCAAGAATTTGATTTACTGCTAGAATGTTTGAAGTCTACAGTCTGGAGTAATGATAGGTTTAAGAGAGGGTGAATATGGTTTTGGTTTAGTTCAGTGGGCCTGGGACCTGGCTGCAAATAATTTCCTTTACCATTAGGGTAGAGATGAGAAGCAGGTTTCCAGAAAAAAAAAAAAAGAAAAAAAGAAAAAAAAAGGTTATTGCTGGATTATGTAAAAGCAAAAGGAAGAACCCTGCCACTGCCATGAGTGAATTGCTCATGGTATGAGTAGGCTATCATTAATGTTAGTTAAGGTTAGGATTCCAGGTTACATATGCTAAAAAGTCACTTTCACAACAGAACTTGCTTTCCCTGTAGGGGTAAAATAAAGACTATTGCTGTTACGGTCACACACGGTGCGATTAGTTATGGAGCAGGTAGGGGGTTCTGGGAAATGATTAAGCAACAGGAATAGAGCAGGCTGATTAATTAGAGGCTCATATTTTGTCACCACACTGTGCTACTCATTATATTCATTTTATTATTAATTTAGAGTTTGCTTTCAGGGATTCATAGAACTGTGTGAGAAAGAAAAACACTCATTTGTCTTGTCTGCCCAGTGTAGTACTTTTTTATATGCTATATTCTGAAGGGCTTGTTATATGAATTCAAGTGAGTGGGCATGCTTTGTCAGACAAGGCCACGATTTAATAAGCTTCATAATCAACAGAAGAGAAACAACATTCATCCTCCTTCCTAAAACTATCCACCTGATTTTAGGTAGTTTTCCTTTAATAAATTCAATCTCAGTTTGCATGCCCAGAAATTCCACAATCGCACTATTTTGGACAACTCTTGCCTCACATTGGAAGATATAGCCCAAATTATTATTTTATCCTCTACGATGTGTTAGCTGAGTTTCCTATTCTCTGTTTCTTTGCTACCTATAAACATCTCCTTTATACCCTGACTTGGTTTTATCTGAAGTCTATTTCTGTATTAATTATAAGAGATACTGTATGGTTTTATTTCTGCTTTTTTTTTTCCCCATTTTTAAAAGTTACAACAATACTTATGTGAAATGTAAATCATACTATAAATAATTGTCAAGATTTATTTTCTACATAAAATGTATTATTTAACTTCTGACACTAAGTATGTTTCAATTAGCTAGAAGGCTTGACCTGCAAACACCAGTTTGTTCACTGAACACTATGGACAAAACATATCTGTGTACGTACATACATACAAAGCAGTCTGTGAACCACAAACAGGTAGCGCAGTCTTTCATTTACAGGGCTAGTGCCTAAGGTTAGTATCAGGTTGCATATATCATCATTAGACTGTATGTCACATTTGTGACTGTACAGTTTGTGGATCTGTCAGGTTGTTAGTAGATGAGAGTCCACATCCCTAATTTATTAATCTTCTAGTACTTATAGGTCTCATCTAGCAATTTTAGAAAAAATACAAGATTTTGACAGTGAAGTTTAAACTTCACTTTTAATCTATTAGGAAAAAAGGACTACACCATGCATGACCTGAGAAGCTGGATATGCAACTTCTCAGTTACATTTTAATTGGAGATTACAATTTCTAAGAAGAGTACCTATTTAATTACACTGTAAATCTCATATACATTTCAATGATATAGGGACATACACTTCTACAAGACAAGTTAACATATAAGATAGTAATAAAAAACTAGAGAAAGTAGAATCAGTCGATAAATAAAACACAATTTTGCAAAAAGTTATTGCACTAAACAGAAAATATCCAAGTTCACTAAGTGCATGCTCAAATATGACTGAACTTAAAAAAGTAATTAGAATCTAATGATATGGTTACATCTAACAAGGATACTATTTTTTTAAGTATTTTTTTTCTAATAGCTAAATGAATAAATTGGTGGATAAAAAAAAATCCATAACTTTCATAGATTTTGAAAGGACCTCACACAGAACTCAAAGAAGAAACATAAATGTAAAGAAATTTTATAGTGATAAAGAAAAGGTCAAATAATGACTGTTCCTCACCTACTTCAGCGATGAAAAATAATCCCCCAAACCTCTGTTTTACCTCAGAAATGTATAGGGACTTAATTAATATTTTCAGTTGGCAGGCTATATGTAAATAATAAATACTATCTTCATTCCCTTTATCTATCCCCATCACCACATGATTTTCTATCTTAGTAGTCAATTTACATCTTTTCAACAATTATGAAAAATAATGTCTAACAATAGATCCCTCTAAGATATATCACAATGTTGGAACATTACAGCACAGCACTCGAGTCATGAACTTCTTTGTTTATGGTATCATTAAAAGATGGGTCTCTCTCCTCCCACAGTTAATTTACAATGTAATAATTCATTATCTTATGTATCATCTCTAGGTCAGTAGTTTTGGCTTACTTGGATTCCCTTTTCCATTTGAGATGCCACAGGCAGCTGCAAGTGATCCAGGTAATGATGCACTTAACCCAGTGCAGGTTTACATTGCTGCATGTTTCCTGATTTAAACCATCCCTTAATTGTAAGTAATACCAAAACTAGCTGATCTACCTCCAAGAAGCTTCTGTCCCTGCTGTCTAATAAGCCATGCATCTGAAGTACACCCAATAATACTGCCAAACTCTGCTGTTTTTCAGTGCATTCATATACTGCCCCAGTTCAGGGGCCTCTATCAAAATATACTTTAATGAATTTAAAGTGCTATATTATAAAGTTCATGTGCAAAATGCCATTTGCCAATACTGGTGTGCTGTGACAAAATACATGCACGTTTTCATAAGAACAAAAGTTCATACAAGTACATGTATCTTATAAATAAGAAAATAGGCATGTATAAAAGAAAAGCACATAAAATGAATTTATATGCTTGTGGATCATTTCTGGTCATATCTCAAAAATGAGCAATCCTATGTATCATGGAGGAGATCAAGTTTAATATTCCAAAGAAAGGTTAGTTATTCAGGAACAAAAGCAGTGAGCTAACTACAGGATTGTACTGACAACTCTATCTTATCTTCCAGAGAAGAATCAAATATCCTGTTAGGGTGATGTCATCTCAAGTGGGTCAGTTTGGGGGAGACTCGGTGTACGCAGCCGTGCGTAAGCCATGCACGTCAGCATCGCTGGTAGTCTAGGAAGATCTAGGCAATTCCACCAAGCACCTAAGGAGTATTTCAACTCACTCTAAGACAGAAGCCCAATCCTGGTTAATTAAGCGGCTCTCTGGGCCACTGACTAGATCCCCTGTGACTGTAAAATCCTGTTACACCTAAACGAGACATCTAAATAATCTACACTGAAATCTCTTAATCAAGGAGTTGAATTCTTTCCTTTGTGCAAGCGTAAGTTTTACAGAGTGTTTATGTCCACACAGAGACTAGACTAAGTAAAAAGCTTGCCTAACCTAGATTTCAGAAAATAATTTTCTCCTGTACAGCAGTACTATTGGTTTTAGGTTCTTGGCATTTCTGGAGGGAGTACAGGAGGAAAGTTGTCCAAGGTTTGGTTGTCAAAAATGCCTCATCTAGGCATCAAAACCAAACCAGAACAATTCATTTTAATATCTAGATTCATAATTTAGCTGCCTCTTTTAAAACGTATGCTATGATAATTTTAAATGTAAAGCATTTTGCTTTGCTCCCTGTGGGCTTTTCTATCCTTTCTGCATTACATTCCCACACCATTCCACAATCATTTCCATTGTGAGTCTGCCCAAAGCACCACAGGCTTTGTCCTGATCATGCTGATAATAGGCACCCTTCCCTGTTGCTAATTCTGATTTCAATTAAGCGATACAGCAAGAGACTCCAGGGCTTCAGACAAAGGTCTCCTAAGATCGGTCTTTAACACACAGACCTCATCTCACTGAGGTATTCTATTATTTTTGCAATGTCTCTTCTGGACCTATTCTCCTTGATTCTTTGGCTTTTCCTCTCCTCATCCCAAATTTCTAACAGTTCCATTAGAGGCAGGAAAGGAAAAAAAAGGAAAAGAAAGGAAAAGAAGAGAAGAAAAGAAAAGAAGAAAGGAGAAAAGAAAAGAAAAGAAAAGAAAAGAAAAGAAAAGAAAAGAAAAGAAAAGAAAAGAAAAGAAAAGAAAAGAAAAGAAAAGAAAAGAAAAGAAAAGAAAAGAAAAGAAAAGAAAAGAAAAGAAAAGAAAAGAAAAGAAAAAAAAGAGAAAAGATGTTAGGAAAGCTCAGCAGTTGATTTAACAACCAAATTCTCTGCCTAGATTAGAAGCAGAGCAATCTTGCTAATGTTATGATCATTAATGACATTCACAGGTAAACTCAGTCAAGAAAAATCAATCCTATTAGAATCATAAAATCGTCAAATTTGGAAGGGACCTCTAGAGGTCATCTAGTCCAACTCCCCTGCACACACAGGGTCACCTAGAGCACGTGGCACAGGAAGGTGGCACCAGAAGGTCAGTCCCCAGCCTGTACTGGTGTCTGTGGTTATTCCTCCCCAGGTGCAGGACCTTGCACTTGGCCTTGTTGAATTGCATGAGGTTTTTCACCACCCAGTTGTCCAGTCTGTCCAGGTCCCTCTGGATGGCAGCACAGCCCTCTGGGGTTATCAGCTACTCCTGCCAGTTTCGTATCATCAGCAAACTTGCTGAGGGAGCACTCTGTGCCTTCATCCAGGTCATTGATGAATAAATTGAACAGGACTGGACCAAGGACTGACCCCTGGGGGACCCCGCTAGCTACAGGCCTCCAACCAGACTCTGCACCGCTGATCAACACCCTCTGAGCTCTGCCATCCAGCCAGTTCCTAATCCACCTCACTGTGCACTCATCCATCCCACACTTCCGGAGCTTGCCCAGGAGGATGCTGTGAGGGACGGTGTCAAAAGCCTTGGTGAAGTCGAGGTAGACGACACCCACCACTCTCCCCTCATCTATCCAGCCAGTCATTCCATCATAGAAGGCTATCAGGTTAGTCAAGCAAGATTTCCCCTTGGTGAATCCATGCTGACTACTCTTGAGCACCTTCTTGTCCTCCACGTGCCTGGAGACAACGGCCAGTATGAGCCGTTCCATCACTTTTCCGGGGACAGAGGTCAGGCTCACTGGCCTGTAGTTGCCTGGGTCCTCCCTCTTGTCATTTTTGAAGACTGGCGTGACATTGGCCTTCTTCCAGTCCTCCGGCACCTCCCTCATTCTCCAGGACCTTTCAAAGATGATGGAGAGCGGCTTAGCTATGACATCTGCCAGTTCCCGCAGCACTCTCGGGTGCATCCCAGCAGGGCCCATGGATCTGCGGATGTCAAGTTTCCCTAAGTGCAACTCTGCTTTTTCTGTGTTATTCGTAACCAGGGTGCCCACCCCGTTCATCAGCAGACCCACATTTTCCCTGAACTTCCTTTTGCTGTTAATACATTTGAAGAAGTTTTTCTTGTTATTTTTAATGTTCCTTGCCAGATTGCATTCCAACCGCGCCTTAGCTTTCCTTGCCGCACCTCTGCATTCCCTATGTTCCTGTATTTCTCCCAGGGGGCCTGTCCTTTTTTCCACAATCTGTATACCACCGCCTTCTGCTTGAGCATTGCCACAAATTCCTTGCTCATCCACGCAGCATATGACATATAACATACTACAAGCATACAACATGATTAGATGAAGAAGGTTTTTCCTGACCCAAAACAAAGCATCAGATAAAGGACCGGAGATGAGAGTTTGAACTTTAAAATAATTTTGTTTCACAGGAATTACCAAGGACAATACAAATAGAATTATAAGTGAGTTTCACAATAATCTCTAAGGATAAAGGATAACAATATAACCATCACTGAATTGGTGTATGACATGATCATGTTAAATGCTTGCAACCTGCACCTTTCAAAGAGCTTTATGTTGGCAAACTTTATTACCTCCATTGTTCAGAAGAACAAACTGAGGCTTGGAGAACACAATAACTCAGAAAAAAAAATACATGGAGCTAAAACCAGCACACAGTCACCACAAGTATTAGCTTTGACTCATTTTGTGGGATCATTCAGTCTTTCTTTTGAGTTATCTTAATTTTCTACATAACTTAAGTAGTAAGCTTTAATACATTGAGGGAAAGAATTTTGCCATTTCAAATAAACTTATTACTAGAAACTTCTATTGTGGTTGGTTTAAGGTTAAACTAATTTAATCTTCATTAAAAAAATCCTGGTAAAAGTCACATATTTGTCTGAGTCAAAATTCTATTTGTGATGAACAAGTTATTCTTTTGTGCAGTTCTTCTGCAGTGATGCTCTGCCATCTGATTACTAAAAGGTTAGACACACACGCACATGCAAAGCCTGAAGAGCAACACTTTCTTTTTTCCTGATTACAAAGTGGGATTTTCATTATGCACCTCTAGACAATTTTCTTCCACATTTTTCTGAAAGTACAATTTAATAAATATTTATTAATGCTTCTAATGCTCCATATGAGAGAAGGCTAATCATAGCTAAATCAAGTCTTTCCTCACACCACCTGCTGAAAGAAAAGAATAATGTCAAGGAAAATGGAATTTCATAATTGCTAAGAGAGTGAATTTTTTTAACTGCAATCAGGAATGGAGGTTTCAAATCTCTCTGTCTTACAAATCAAGAACACTTCCTTGGTTTCCCTTTGTTTTCTGTATTTTTTTTCCTATACTCCCCTTACTTACCTCATACTCTTCTAAATTCCTTGGACCTTAAGTGTATGAACTGATATGGCACAGGCAAGTCATGTCCAAGTGTGGGCTATCTGTCTTGCCTTTATGTTTTTAAAGATACAGGATTAAGAAGTGTTTAAATGTGTCAATTCTTTGCATTTTTTTTTGAGGAGTTTAAACTCATCTTTCAGTATTGATTGATTTTCAATTTAACATTGCATATAAATGTTCCTTTTTTCATCACAGACACAGTGTTTACTGTTGTAAAAACTAATGAGGCATTCACTTGAGTCAAATGAAGTTCATTTGTGCCTATTTGTCAGCCATATCTAAATCTTTGAAAATCTGTTATGTGTACTCACCAATAAAGGTATTATTTAAATAAACAACAACAACAAAAAAAGGTTTCTAATTTTTTTTCCCTCCTATTTCCTTGAAACACTTTACAGCAACAGTCAGGAATTTTCTGGATCTTAAAAAAAAACTACTGAAATACCACAAATGAAAAAAAAAGGGGGGGGGGGGAAACGTCACCCTCTTTAGTTGATTAAGATATTATTTCGTACTGTGTAGAAACGACCTAAGCTAGGAAAAGGAGAAAAAGAACTACAAAACTGAGTTTCATAGTATTTATAATATATTGTGCATGGTACTACAGCATATGGATTAATTATGCTCCTACTTTTATGCAAGTTAAAAGAAAACTATTCTTTGGAATGCATTTGGGTAAGATCAGGACCAGAGAAACAAAGACAGACAGAGCTATGATAAACTAGGGAGCCAAATGATAGATTGTATTTACTGTGCACTTGTGACCATCTGCCCTGCACTCTGCCCACTGATTCATCTCCCTTAGGGCTCTTTTTTGAAATTACAAGCCAGGAGCAACTTCAAATATGTTCCAGTTTTCTTTTCTAAAACAACATGTCATGAAGCCATGTCATTTTCTTCCTAGTGTTAATCTGCAGTTCTAATACTACTTCATATTGCATAAAAACAAGCTGTTACCCCCTATTGCTGGGCACTAAAGCAGCTTTTTCTGCAAGGAAACTGAAAGCATGAACTTCATCGCTGCGGTTGTCGGGATGAAATGAAGGATTGGAAAAGGCAATGTACAGGGACAACAGTGAATTTTCTTTCTAAACAAAGATATACATTATATATAAGATACATCTGTTTTTCTTCTTCTTCTTTAACTTCAGTAATGGAGAATGTTTTACAAAGGTGAGTGTAATTAGGTTTCATAGCACTCGCTCTTTCTCAGTGGTTTCATTGCAACAACTTTCTCTGTTACTATGATTTTACATAAAACATGTCTCTTTGGAAATCTCTGCTTTGTTTGCCCCTACCCCAGCCCTGTAATAAATCTAAAGAGTGTCTTCCTTGTAGTGAATAGTAATTATTCACGAAAAATTGTACTTTCTAACAATCATTAATCCAAGATGACCAAAAAAAATCTGTTTGAATCTTCTACTTTCAAAGCCCATCAGTTTAATACTGGGATTGTATATCACTCTGCATTCAAGCTTTGATATCCAGGTTCCTTCTCAAATTCCTTTCAGACATTCTCTGCACTCACACATAGGAAGACTGTTTCTTTGTTTGAACTTTGAACATCAAAGTTCAACGGAAGCTCACTCTGTGTAATGTTAAAGAACATTTCAACAGTCAAAATTCCTAACTAAGCTGCAAAGGATAAACAGCTGCAAGCGCTGTTTCTGGAGTTTTGGTTGGCTGTACAGAGAGAACAGTAAGAAGAAGAAAATATTCCTCTTCCAACTCTCTAATAATTGCCTCAATATAGCTTTTAAATTGGTGCTTGCATAAGAAAAGCTGGATACTAAGATAGTATAAATCAACTTTTCTCTGCTCCATGTCTCATCAACTGAGATTCCAGCAATGCTCATTGTCAGTTTTGCATTAACTGTGATAGTGTTTTATTATTTTAGGAAGAAACATCATAAAGTCATTCTGCATAAGAAAGCAAACTCCTGCCAGATGAACCAGTAAGGTAGCAAAAGGGTGTCTGCCCAGTTTTGCAGTTCATATCAGTAGCAAATTTCTCTGTCTTGATGTACTATTGATGTAAGTCTTTGACTATCTTTACTCCTTGAGAAGGTGTTGTTAAGGACATAGAGAACTGATGCTCTTGTGACTGTGATAAATAACATGGTATGCCATTTATCAGCTAACACGGAGCAGACCAAGGCAACAGAGAAGCACAGATTTCAGATAGCGTGTTCATTCCACTAAACTTTATTTGCAAAGCACAAGAAAGACTTGGATCTAGGAAATAAAAGAGGAATTAAAACATGAAACGTACATGCTGTGCTGCTGAGAACACTAGCAAATCGCTTTGCAGTTCTCCTGAAGGACAGACATGCTTGTCTGCAAAGTCACAAATGTACCTTTATTTGCCAAGGCAGAAATACAGAAACTATGATCAGCGCACGGATGTTATATACAAAGTATACAAAGATACACCTTCAAACAGTTTATTATGTTTCCTAACATGTCCTTTTCACAATAAGAAAATAACCTCAAATGATAAACAAGAGTCACTACATGCAGTTACTCTCAGTAATAAAGGCTGTTTTTCCCCTCCACAGAATTACAATATCTTCCATATCTACCATATCTTCCTGAGCAGTTCACTCTCAGAAACTCTAAAATGTTCTTTGAACATGCTGAATGTCTTCTGTAGAATTGTACAGAGACAAAGGATTACACATGAAGCAAAGCAAGGGTTGTGCTCCTAGAGAACAAAACATAATCAGGGCCAAGAGATCATCTTAAATATTACTCATTGCATTCTTTTATCATTCCCATATATTCCTCTCAGTGGTCCTCCTCTAATTTTTTTTTTTTCCTTCATATTATCTTTGTTCCAAAGAATTCCTTGCTGGCTTACTGGGGATTGGACAATTAAGGAGTTTAGGGAAAGCAAGTAGCACTCATAAGAAATTAGTGAAATCTGATTTATTGCTAAGTATATAGAAACTCCTCTCTCACTTTCTACCTATCTTCACCAGCACCACGAGAAATAAATGTTTGAATGACAGACTGCTCCATAAAATCCTGCAACTAAGCTTACAATCTCTGACACCAACCATAAATTCGAAGTGCGAAATGGGATTATTGCATTCCCAGTGAATTAGTGTCCCTATTAACAGAGTTCTAACTATACAACCATATAAATGCCAAAAAGAAAAATCTTAAACAGGCTTTCACTGTGCAGTTATTTCCAATGTAGACCTGGGAAAACATCCAGGTCTATTCACTTTCGGGAGCAGTGCTTTAGATTTCTCCATCATTTGACTTTCTGTGTAATATTCCATGCAGAAGAACAGACAGCTCATGGGTTTTATCAAGCATTGTCAGATCTCTAAAACATTATCAGATCCCCTATTTTTCCCTTCTTTCTCTCTTGGCTTTGTATACAGCAGAGTGCAGATGCTAAACAGAGGGTCTTTGGGGAGTGTTTAGTTTGGACTAGAGCCAGCTTCTCAAACTTGTTAAGACAACATATCATCTACAGAGTGATATGGTTCTCTCCAGGTAGGAAAAACAAGCTTTGACATTTTTGTTTCCTTGAACTTAAGCCAGATCTGCCCACAAATATCTTGCTCAGCAGCCTGGAGTTTTCTTTAAGCAATACACTTCAGAAAATCACAAGCTTTGATGAGTATGGGTTTTCTTGCACTAAAACACTGTTGTCTCTTGAAAGACTGAGGCTGTAAGTTGTCAGCAGGTGTGAGGCAGTTAGTTGAGCTCTTCTGAGCTGATTGAAGTGCTAATGTACACTAAACTCTGATATGCTGTGTTCCAAAATTGTTAAGCATCTGATTTCAGCCTTGAAATGCACTACAGTTCAGAGAAGGTTTCTCTATTTTTATCTCATTTTGTTAGGCATTATCTCAAATATCAGAGATAATAACAGCAATAAAAGGTGTGTACACAATTACCTGAAGAAGTATCTGCTATTTTATTATTATTTGAAATCATGAATTACGCCTTTGTGAGGCAAACATTCTACTGAATATTCAGTAGCTGAGAGATATAGAGATTAAATGACTTAGCTGTGGGAACTCTAATAGAAGAACAAGTAAAATGATCCAGACTTCTGATTCAAAGCTAGAGGTGGAGATTTACATAATTTTTTAGCTAAATTTCTTCAAAGTTTGGCACAAATCGGCTTCAACTGCGCTTCTATTTTGTTTATTTTTGTGTGAATATTTTAACGCATGCATTGATAGCAGAGAAAGTTATTGACAGAAAAAAGTTTTAAATAAATACTGGCAAGTTTACCAGGAGGAAGTTTGAAACTACTGATTACATTTTCTTGTTGTTTTTTAGATTCTGGGAACCAGATTCTAAGACTTTAATGATCCAAACTGGAAGGGAATTCACACAGTGTGACAATTTTATACAATAAAAATTAATTATCATGCTATCTTGATGTAGAAACCATTTACACATAGATTTGAATGCCATCAATTTGAATGGGACTTTAATCCCTTCCTAACTGTACTGCCAAATCAGTCTTTGCTGAACTTTAGATACTAAATATACACAAAGTCAAGCTATACATGAAGATTCATATTCTAGAAATAGTCAATGGGTACTTTTTGAAGAAACATCAGAAAAAAAGGCTATTCGGTCAGTTCAAGAATAGATGAGGCAAAGCCAATTACATAAATAATTCCCAGAGAAATATGGGACTAAAATACAGCATCTTTCTCTTTTTTTAGTTGAGCTATACTTAACAACTAGATAAATTGCATCTGCTTATGTGCAAATAGATATATACAAAAGTATGTGCATGTGCAATATATCTTTATATGTGCATATATATGTACATTTATATGTATATGTACATACATATGTACACTTGAGTTCTAATATTAATCAAAACATTGAAAGTTGGCATTAGTCTTTTTTTCATGATTTCCTGCTCAAAAAAATGTCTGCTCATTTTTTTTCTGCAACATTGTTTCCAATTCTAGTTTCTATTAGCTGTTTCTTCAACTCCTATTTAAGTGTCTGCAACTAAATAAAATAAGAGGCCATGTCCCAAAGAATAAGATACTTATTAAAGCTAAACTTTCTTTTCCTGTGTACAGTAGCACAACAGATTATTATACTCAGTGATCTATAAAGAATCACACATACAGTAATAACTAAATATACCCGAAAGCTTCTAGAAGAGAGATCCCTTGAGAATTCCAAACAAATTTTGGCCTCAAGATTCCTTGAATGTTTCAGTGTCTCTTTAAAGACAGTCTCTAAGACTTTACCTATTTGCCTAGCGTTAGATAAATCTTATGTTTTATATTTGGCTTGAAATTCAGCATAAGACATATTATAATTTTAATACCAAGATTTCATAGCATACAGAAATAGAGAATAGATTCTTCAATTAACTGTTCGATTTATGGCAGTACCACCAGGATCAATTATCACGACCTTAGACCACTTGGGGTGGCTCTTCCAGCTTTCAAGACCTGCCTACCTGTGCAGCTATTGCTTGGTTGCTTTCAAGAAATACTTTAAAAGATACAATATTGCCTGTTGAGACAAAGAAAGCAAAACAAGGATAAATTGACAACAAAATTGTACTATATGGCCCACAGAAAAGCCATTACATAGTAAGGAAATCAATTCTATTTGTTTTCCTTTCCACTGATGTATTTTTAATGGAAGTGTCTCACATAGTAACAGGTATTAAGTGATGGAGAACATTAGATACTACATTTAGCTATGAGAGCAGTCAAACGGCTCAGATGCAACCAGTCAGGGAGCCAGCAGGGTGAGCAGCAGAAGACAGAAACACAGGATGAGAAAGCAGAACAGAAAGCATAAGGAAGCCTTTGCATACGCTGTCATCTACTTTGATCACAGTCTGTTCCTGTAAACTTTGGAGCTTCAGAAATGCTTACGAGATGGAAAATCATGATGAAGGACTGCAGGAATAATTAGGTAGTAGAGATATGAAAGAGTAGAGAGAATCCAAATAATAAGGCAAAGAGGTGTTGAGGTGACATATAAAAGCTACACAAAAAAAATCATAAATGATTTTACATTAGTAGTTTGACTTCCAAACCAAAAACATGGGAGGCCAAATTCATATTTGGAATAAATCAATGAAAGCTGACTTTGGTGCAGATATCTCTGATTTACATTAAAATAAATTGTGACCCCAAGGATTGGAAAGGGAACTAGAGATTTGAGAATAACCAAATTAGGGTGGCAACTAATTAAAATTTTCTCATTGAAGCCATTACTTTAAAAAAGTGAAACCCAAGCACTGTCCATGACTTTGTAAGCAAAAAAAATATGCAAAAGTTTCAGTTTCAAAAGGAAAAAGATCTAATTCCTGACAGGAGATGGAATGGGCTGTGCCCCCAAGGCCAGATGTCTTTAAAGGAAAATTATTTCAGTATCTTCTGACTGAGAGGCATGTGTGGGAATCACTAAGACACACTGTGTCTCTTTGCTCCCATTTTAATTTATGCCACACTGCTATCTGAAAAGATTGTAAACGAGAGTGTAACTCCCTCTTATTCCCCCAAACTGATTTCTAATTTCTGATACATCATAGCCAGAGCAATATTACAAAAACAGGGTAATTACACTTGCACTTCAGTCTCAATCACGGAACTTGGAGACTAAAATGACTTATCTATCACCATCTATTGAATCAAGAATCATGCCATAAGGCAAATTTCCTAATGCTTTGTTCACTCCAGTTTTTAAATTTTGCAAGCAAAGGTGCTTTCCTTCTTCCTAAAGAAACTACTCTGCAGTCTAATAAGTCTTACTCAGAGACATTTTTCTGCACAGAAAGTTCATGCAGTAAAGTTCAATTTTACAGCGCATTGGCTACTTTCACATGTGAATACACGTAGTTTTTTAATGTTGCACTACAGAGAAATTACAGGTTTGTTATGGAACAGCGATGGCCAGGCAGAAAGCAGACACCTCACTGCAAACTCAGTGCTCGCTCCTTAGCAGCTAAGCAATACGCAATATACAGAGCCAGAAGATTCTTCTGCTCAGCTACTATCCAGCTGAGCTGTATTATCATAAGTCTTTTCTTTCAACAAGCATTGAAATATACTCTTAGCAGAGTTCTTCCTAACCTGTTTTTCCAGACTGCCTTTTACAAGGCTATTAATGATCCTGATTAAAAAAATAATAATAATAAAAAGACTGTTAATCACAAATGGACAGAAGCAATATCTGCAAACAAGTAGCTAGGTATTCTAAAGCAAGTTTGCTTAAATAAAATAAATAAATTAAACAAACATTCTCCTCTTATTTGAAGAGTAACTTTTTTTTGCAAAATACATTTTTTTTCAGTTCTATTTACAACTTTTATTGAGGTTTCTAAATGTAGGATATCTTGGTGCCTATTTATCCCTTTTGATGTGCTTTTCAAATACGAGTTTTAAGTCAGGAAAAATAATAAATACTGATGACACTGTGACAAGTTCATATGTGAAATCTTGAATCACATTCTTGGCTCACGATTTGTTGTCTAGAAGTTTTAAAATTTCAAAGGTTTACCTGAGCAAGTATGAACCTTTAAAAAGTTTTCTGGTCTGTAATTTGGAAGCAATACATTGTGTAAAGCACATAAATCTGTTCCAAAGCATTATGGCTAAACTGTTTTCCAAATTCAGGTGTTCTGATCAGTCATTGGTAGGGATATACAAATTATAAATATATGAATATATAAATTAAAATAAATAAATAGGCCTGTATTATCCTTGGGTAATAACACAAATTAAATTAATGACAGTAAAATATTTGCAAATGCTCAATTGGTGGCCTTTCATTCTTTAAGTTAGAGTGTTCAAAGCAGAGTTAGCTGCAGCTAAATAAGGCTTTTATACTGAAGAACTATTCAGGATATTTTTACCATGAGGACTGCCAAGCAGGTTACCCAGAGACCACTGGATTTTGCAACCTCCAGGTTCAGCAGTTTTCACAGCCCAACTGGCCAAAACCCTGAGCAACCTGGTCTGACCTCACAGCTGAGCCTGATGGGAGCAGGAAGGTAGGCTAGAGACCTCCTGTGAACTTTTTCAGGCTGAATTATTCAGTGACTCTATGAACTGTCCTTAATGGAACACATGCACTGCTTATAAGTCTGAAGATTATATTCTGAAGAGTTAGATTTACTCCAGTTTAGATTTGCTCTGTGAAATCTGTTACATGATACTTGCTTTGTATTCTTCTGCGAAGTAAGGAGTTAGTGAAGAAATTCAAGATCTAGAGTGGTTTGAGATGACTTGTTCTAAACTTCCTTCTGAGATGAGAACATCACTGTATTCACTCATTAAAGGAAGATAGTGAGTGTTACTCAGCCATTTCTTTTTTAGTCAATACTCAATATTGACTTCTATCCAATTCCTATTATTGTCTAGAATTATTGGAAAAGAGAATTTGAAAGAACAAATCCTATCCCATTGGTGTGTTTCCAGCTTTATGGAGGGTTCAAATAATTGAGTGGATTAAAGTTCTAAACAAAGCAGAAACAAACAAAAATTGAAAAAAATATCACTAAACAGGTCCTTCCTATACTAGATCTTGTGACTCCCAATATTTTTTTCTCTAATTTCTACTTTTCATTAGAAATCATAAATTACTAAAGGAAAAATACCAAGAAAATTTGGATGCTTATTTCTAAAATTCATACCAAAAAAATATCCTCAGAAAGCCATCAGACACAAACTTTTGTTCTGGAACTTCCTACTCTCTTCATTAATTTCTCACACTTACATCCATCCTGAGAAGGGAGAGAGATCTCCAGAGGATGAAGATGCATTCGGAGGAAGTTTGCTTCCAAGTCAATGTAAAGTTTTAAACACCCATGTCTGATACTCTCATGTTTTCCATTGTCCTAAGATCACATGAAAACACACCATACAAACTCCATTCCTCTCTCAAGTCAGCTCTATATCAAAAGTGGAAAAAAATATCAAGCAGGGCACTTAGAAATCTATCTTTGCTCATAAATAGAAGGTCTTTCTCTTAATGTTTCCCAGATTATCTGAAACAGTCCACAGTCTCTAATGAATGGAGAAACTTGCCTTCTTCCCTCCCTTTCAAGAAGAAGAAAAAAAAATAAAAAGCAATGAAGGACTGCCCTCACCAACAGTCAGTAAATGATCTGTATACTGTGTATTGGACACATTTGCTCCAAATACTGAATGAACAACTCATGCATTTGTTTTATCTGGACGACTGAAGAATGTAATAAGAAACTTCATTTAAGATATATTTCATAACCAAATCAAGACTCATTCTTCAAACAAGTTGGACTCTATCTCCATGGAAATATTTTCTTCTTATTTTATCCTTGCACTGTACTTGTACTTCAATAAAATGCATCTATACATATGGATGACTTTCCTCAAGATGAGTGTTTAAAACTAAAAATCAACTCATTTGAAAATAAAAAGACAAGTTAGTTATTTTAGAAAATGAAGAAAATCATAATGAGATGTCTCATATTGCTACAGGCTCCTTGTTCATTTGTCTTAAGAATGCTACAAAGAGCTCTCAGTTATGTGTCTTCACATGAGAGATGTAGAGGTCAGTTAGTAGAAAGCAGGAGAGAAAGGTCTGCGTGAATCATTTTATGAATCATTTTATCTATTTCAAGTCCTCTGAATCTCTACGCCCTAGAAATTCCCTATGGATAAGGCTTGATCGTACATTTCAGTGAATCTTCTTGTTTAGGTAAAGCTCTGTGAGGCTAAATAGGAGGCACACAGAGGACCATGAAAGCTAACAGGAATGTAAGACAAAGTGCTTCGGGCAATTTGTGGGTGTTGATAAATCGGCAATTTTTCTAGTCAGACCATTTTTCTATCCAGGGCATGATAACGTTACTTCATAGCCTACTGCTGTCTTCAACTGGTGAAGTTTAGAATGTGTAGGCAAAGGCTTTGGATGCATCCATGTATGTCTGCATATATTTTACCTTTTTTGCCTACTTTGTTTCTGTACATTGGTAGGATTCAGCAAATACGAAAAAATCCACCACCACCCTTTTTTTTTTTCTGCTCAAAATAAATCAAAATCCGGTAAGATCAACATTAATATTAAAGCCTGTAACAACATATGTCTATCCAAGTTTAATTAGGTAGGAAAAGGAATTACAGACCCTTTCCATGAAGTCACCCTTGATCGGCCTTTCTTTTCTCTTCATATGGCTCCAAAACCTTCTTCAAGAACAGGGAAGGAAGTGCTCACACACTGGCTTGTACTTTTGCTTGAGATTCAACCAGTAGATGCATTTAATGAGCTTTTGAGTTGAAACTTTCTGTTTGCTAATGTTTGAATAGAGTACCAGGGAAAGTCTGGATCTGGAGAGAGATACAGATTTTACAGCTTAGGCTATGTATCCAAGATGGAAGTCAGCTTTCTAATAAGGTGTCCAAGTTTGTGGCCTTGGATCAATGTCACCTTTTATTTAAGTATATACTTCATCAACGTTCTAGTATATCTATTCTCTTCTTCCCTAGTCTAAGGAAAATCAGTGGGTATCACACTGAAACATTATCCTGGGGCAATTTTCCATGGTATATTCTTGTGGCATGCCATTAGATGCTTCTATAAATAGGCAGAACTATAAAAATTAACAAATGACACCATACCAATTAAAATTCAACACATGCTAAAGCTGTTTCCTCCTCTGAAGTTTACATGGTTCAGAGAGTGATTCTACAGCAGACGTAGTACTAGATGATTAATACATCAACCTTGAAAGATCAGAGTTGGTTTAGCTATGAAATACACGAAAATTATACAAACGTTTCTGCCTTAACCTCTTCATTTAACATTTTTCCATATGGCAGGCAGATGAGCCACAAAATCTGGTGCAAAGATTCTGAATTATTGATATATTCCATTCCACAAATGGAATGTGTAGCAGGTGTTTTTGAAACTGGAGGGAGCATGTGAGGAAAGCAAGTAGCATCTATACTGTAACTACCACAAGATGCCTGCTGCCAGTGCTTATTTTGGAAGGAAGTTCATAAATATCTGGCCAGTCAGTGATCAATAAAACAATAGAAACGATCCTAAACTGACCTTTAAAAAAGGAAAGTTCCCAGTTATTTGGACAAAGTGAATTGCAAAGCACATGACAGCTATCACACTCGAAATGTGTTTTGAAGAAATCCAACTATAGAAAAAACTTCCAGAGAAGGCTAGATTAATACAGTTTCTGACAATTTTTGGAAAACACTGAAACACCTCCTCTACACTAGACAAAACTTATCAAAACAGACAAGGCTACCTTCTTTCTTCAAAACCGTTTTCAAAATGATGTTCATGACAACTTTCCCTTCACAGAACAAAATATCAATCTTCAAAGCATGAAAAGATACACAACTGAAGAAAAGAGCAATTATAAGTATAATTTAAGAGTTCTCTTCTTGTTAACAATACACACCAAGGTCAACTTTACCAGCTTTTAGGTGAGGTATTCATAGTCGCCAAGTTGGGTCCCTTGCTCCGATTCGCCCTCTCGAGAAACCCCTTCCTCTAATCATTCAAGCAGCCTTCAGAAACTAGACTAACTCAGTGCTCCCAGCTGAGTGCCTTTCGTACTTATCCTTGCAGCCTTCGGGGAGGTTTGAGCAAGAAAGGAACTCAGCACTCCCAGCTCCATTATCACTCCAAAATGGTTTCCCATCGTAATACATTGTTTCTCGCTAATAAAAATAGTAACACACATTAATCTCTCACTTAGGAATTATCACTGTCAATGAAATGAATGTTTTTAAGTGAAATGTATGTTTTAACACAAGAAGAGGATTCACACTGAAGTGATTCTTTTTTATCTATTTTAACCAAAGGCGGCTTTGTGCAAGAAGTCAAATTGATGGCAAGGCGGTTGGTCTTGAAAAGAAGTAGACATCTGCACGTTTCAATCTGCATAGGAGAGTCAAAAAGCAACACAAACTACTTATGTAAACAAAGGACCAAGCCATGAGAAACCTTTGTTTTCATTACGTCCAACCTCCTGCTACCCCCCTAGTGTCCTTGCTGACCTCTGATGGCTGCACAGATGTAGCTTTCACAGCCTCCCTCAGGAGTTCAGCCATTTGCCCTGTGCAGTTCAAAATCTTTTCTTAATGTCTAGCCTAAACATTTCCTTCCTTAGCCTCGGGTCACTGATCCTTGTCCTACATCTTCTGAGACTGTGAAAAATTCCCTGCTTTCAGTTTCCATTGCTATCTTGAATACATGAAATTCAGAAGAACAAAAAGAGACAGAAAAAGAGTGGGAAAAAAGTCTGCCTAAGCTAAACAAATTTTCCACAGAAAGTTGCAACACATTTACCAAGGTTTTTAACCTTCCAGTTTTACCAGAAAGTTGTAACAAGCCAAACTCATTGCACAGTGCTGCTGAAGCAGAACTGCCCTGGATTAAACAGAAATCATCAACAGACTGGGCCTATCAAGCACTGCCAGGGAGCCCTCTGCTTTGCTCTGTCTGTCTTTGGAGGAGTCAGTCCAATATAGCGTGTCCTGAAGCAGTTTCTAATGAATAATCCTTGCAATGCTAACTCCAACTCTGCTCAAGGAAGGAAGGGAGGAAGGAAGGAGGAGGAGGAGGATTACTCTGTCATGAATTTTTCTAAAACCAATTAAAATGCATTTCCATAATGGATAAACAGATGACAAATTGCTCATTTGAGGAAATAACACAACGATGAATTGAACTACAGAGCAGTTTAAAGAATTAACCTTATGCATTAGGAGGCCAGGGTCTATGGTAGTCTGAGTCCAATCACAGAGGAAATGAACCATCTAGGTATAGCTCATTACTCAGAAACTGGACATTCGGTCAGCAAATACTGTAAAATATACATCACCAGCATCTCTCTTATCCCCCACCCCCAGAAGGTTCAGGACTTAATTGGACAGCAACAAATATTGATTATTTGCTCAATATTTTACTGGAAGTTTCTTAGATGTATTGTAAAATTCTCCTAAGTACTTGAAGCATCAGAGAAAGCAGCCATCCCCAAACAAACTTAGGATGAATCTCCATGTATATTTTAGTTAGATCTCCCAATTTATCAGACCTCTTTACAGACAATCATGCTGCTTCATCCCAGTTCATATATGCAACAACTTATCAGTCTACAGGTGTTTGATAAAATAAACAGATGAAAAATTATGTCTTATTACATTCAGTGAATGCTGTGATTGTGGTACAGATATGTTATACAGCTTTCATGAAACATGGCATTATTTTCTCAGTGTGGTTCAGTATAGGACAGTTAGGGTGGGCAGCCAGTAAGTATAAATAAGGCATCACACACCAAATTTAGACTTTTTCATGAAATGCAGAGGCATTTATACTTCATATTCAAGATTTTTGATGACATGACAGATAATGTGTAAGAGAATCACATATATAAAATCATACTTTAAAAATTCATAGAGTTTATTCATTCATCTCTATCAAGATCTGTGGCACAGGTTTACATCTGAGTTTCCTAAACTTGCCAAAGTGTTGATGGGATTATGTACGGAGATGGAAAAAACGCCATAGGACTAATTTGGTTCTGGTAATTAGACACACGCTTAAAAAATAAAGCAAAAATCTACCTCATCCATCACTGTTCAGCTTCTTTCATGTCAAGGGACAACACTCATACTTCTCACAAAATAAAGCTACTCTCCCAGAAAATATTATATTCCTACATCAGAAATGACAAATGATAAACCTGAATTTTATATAAAGGGAAGTTCACGCTAAAAGAATCAAAAGAATTTTGAATTTCCTCATATAAATGAATGTTTTTTCCATTCCAAAAAATATTGAGCATTTTGTATCCTGAAATAAGACTTCAACATGTTTAGATAACTGTAACTCCATAACTGTATCTAATGGGAAAAGCAAAAACCAATAAGCAGCAAGCATATCAAAGCCAAGACTTTTTTCTCTACTGGAAAAAAGTAGGAATGAGATTTTGAAGCACTGTCTCAATCCTGAATAATGTTATATAGTTGAGGAACGCCTAGGTTCCTCAGTTGAATAGATCTGATGGTCTCTTGTGATACTTAACAATCTACCAGGGATGAGTTGAACTGTTGCGGATCTTACATAAGAGGTCCTCCGTTCAGCACGGATCCTATCCAACTTCAGATACACCACAGGCACCAAAGATAAAAACAGCTTCATTTCTTTCCAAGACAGATATGGTACACATGCTGGAACAGCTTGTTGATGGGTTCTGCAGCTGGGCTATGAGGAGAGTAGATACTGCAGTGTTAAGTGAATTTGAGAGATTATGTCTTTCCACAAGATATATAGAAAGATATATAGAAATAGCTTTCATTTTGGTTTGTTTGTTGTTGATGCTTTGTGATGGCTGAAGTTCTAATTCAGACAGACTCTGTATATTTTGAAAAAAAAAAAAAAAAGAAGAAGAAGAAAAAACACAAGTTTTCCTGAGCATATGGGAAGACATTCTGCACCCAGCTTTCCTCCTGCACCTCTACCTCAAGCCAATATTTAATGGGTGTGACAACTGGATGTCAACCAACCAACCAACCAACATTTTTTCAAGTGAGAAAGGATGGAAGCAATATTACTTGAAAATCAACCTCCTGATGCCTGAAAAGCAGAGGAAAGTTCACACTGTCATGAGATGTGAAAGTTCAATGGCAAGAGAAGAGGATGTCAGCCCTTCCTTTCCCCTCCTGGCACAGCCAGCCCGGAGCAGCCACCACGGTGACATCACCAGCAGCAGAAATGGATGAAGCAGCTAAGATAACATTCCCTAACCCAGTGTAAACACTGATGGATGCTCCAAAGCATGTTTTACATTTCCTAGCCTGAGATCTGCTTTATTACACTGACAAGGGTGACCTTTAAAATAATATATTTGCTATAAAAAAGGGAAAGAAACTCTTTATAACCTGAATTTATTGGCTACAAAATCACTTCCCAGCAAGAAGTCTGATTACAATCAAAATAACTCAGCAAAATGAAACAGTTTACCTGTGATCAATTTAATGTGGTAGTAAAACACTAATTATGGGCAAAAACACATTCAGGGTTTGTGGTATTGTCTACAAAATCTGCATGGAAACTAACATTCAGTGATGTGTAGCACATATGGGTAAACAGATGGCCAAAGGATTATTTTTAAAATCAGGACTCTTGCTGACAAAATATAGAATTGGTAGGGTATGATCAGAAAGCTAAGAAGAAGTTATTTATGGGATAGCATGCACATGTGCAGTAATTGGATTCTTACTAAATAGAAGATAAAACAGATCATTGTGCATGGGGTAATAAAGAGATAGTCAATGTTTTTAGCAACTACATTTTCCACTACTTTGACAAGTTCAATTTGGGAAGTATTTTTGTTTCGTGTTCCGTGTTCTTTTTATAATTTTGGGGGGTCAAACATTTTTTAGGTCAGGACATCCAGAAGACTGAATTACCAGAACATTGTGCTCTTGATAACCTCCATTCTAAATTAAAAGCCAAAAGAAGTACAAAGTCAAACAGTGGAGAAGGATCTCTGCATAATTTTCTCCAGAAATAAAAGAATTTTCTTCATGTAAAACATAAATCTGAGGAAAATTCACATTAATTTTAACTTTTTTTTTAAAGACTTCATATTTTTAGTTGTTCTTCCTGCTATCTACCCCCTTTCTTTTCACGTATCTGTACTTTTCTGGAGCACAGTCATTACTTCAATAGCAATGTTTCTGAAATATTTGAAATATAACCAGTGTAGTGCAATTTCAGCCTAAATACAGGAAAATGGATATATGCCCTAGAGTCTAGTTACAGTAGGAGCTGTGGCACAAATAAGTGCTCTTATTTGGAGTCCCTTTTGGTATACTTACATGAGACAACAGAAATACACAAAACTGTTTTGTCTTTTTAATTTTTTAAACTCCAGAAGAACCTAGAGTTAGTTTATGGAAATGACATAATGCATATAAAGTGAGACAGTATCTGAGATGGAAGATAAGCTGAAATAGTGTTTTATGAATAGTGCAGCAGATAAAGAGAACATAATCTATCCTCTTCTATCACAAACATTAGGCCGTCTCATCTTTTCTCTACCTTTTCAGTATCTTTCCCATAGGCAGGCATCTTCTCTTCTAACTCTACAGCATTTCTGAAAAGCTTTTCTTTCCCTATTCGGTAATTTGAATTTCTATTCAAATATTTTATTTCACAGATGCCTTCCTAGCCTGTCCAAACTCATAGGAGCCCATTAACAATGGGGACAAGATCCTGTAACATTGATTTCATGACTGTACAACATAAAAACTAAAACTTTCCTCCCCATTGCTCAGTATGCACCCAGAAGACTATTTTGGTCACCATGGCTTGGTTTTCCTTTGGGGATGGGGGTGGGGATGTTATTTGTTATTACCTCCTCCTTTGGTTTGAAAATATATGTTAGACTTGGTCATTCCTGAACACTAAATTCTCTTCTATAGGCACTGGAGCCTTCATACCATCCACCAAGATTCTCCTGCCCTGCAATACAGCAGAGCGGAGAGAGACAATTTTGAGTTCTAAATCTGGCATCTCCATATACTTAGAGAAACAAGCAGAATGCCTCTGACCGCACAGTGTAACTATGGATCAGCAGCCTTCCCATTCTCCCCAAGCAGCCTCCTCCGCCCCTCCATGCTTGTCAGAGGCACTGCTGTGTCAGAGGTGGGAGGAATAACGGAGCAGGAAGAACGATCCTGGGCAGCCCAGAGAGTTGGGAAGAGATTGGTGGTAACACCCTTGCTCCGAGAGAGGTCTCCTCTCCCTCTTACTCCACCTCTCCCACAGCAACACCAGCATCCTCACCCCTCACGCCAGGCTGCGAGCAGGGGCAGAGTGAGCCAGTCGGCCCCTTCACTGGCCCTCCAAGTATGGGGGTTTGGTCCCTGGAGAGGAGGCTGGATCTAGTGCAGGGTCACCCGTTGAATCAGGGTTTTCCTCAATTGCTCAGTATTTATGGCAGAATGTTGAATGAAAAAACAAATTGTGTACTGCATTCATACAAAACAAGAGATCTTACAGACACAATGTGATGTACATTGCAGGGAGCACTCCTACCTAAAGCACAAAAAAACAAAAAATTAAGTTCCTATCCTTCATTGCCCTATGAAAATCTTCCTTCCCTTCTTCTTCTATTTATTCGCTATCGTGCGAAAACTGCATCCCTGAATGAATTACATGTAAATGGAGATCATCCAAGGAATAAGCTGGAGAACAAGTGATGTTTTACTGCCGGAAATGTGTTTGTGGCACACGTCTCTGCGAGTGAAAAAGAAATCATAGAATGCTTAAGGTTGGAAGGGACCTCTAGAGGTCATCTAGTCCAAACCCCCTGCACACGCAGGGTCACCTAAAGCACGTGGCACAGGACTGTGTCCAAGCAGGTTTTGAAGATCCCCAGAGAAGGAGACTCCGCAACCTCTCTGGGCAGCCTGTTCCAGTGCTCTGTCACCCTCACTGTTAAGAGAACTTATGAGAGCTCAAGCAATAATTTGATATTAACAAAGAATATTATTTTTCAGACTTTAAGGATTACATTCTGACAGTAGACTAGCATACTATGCATCTATTTGGTATAGTGGAAAGAGCCTCAGATTTTGTGGTAAAGTCTAAACTTCAGTGGTGACTTTTCTGATTTATAAAGCTGGGAATAGTGAGACATGTTTTATACAGAGATTCCTAGATGCACTACTTAATAAATTTCCATTATTATGGTTCATGTAATTTTACTTGTTTGAAACAAAAGAATAGAAAAAAAACCTCACCAAACTAACTAATGAAAAACAGCTACACTAGATTATTGAGCATTGGCAAAAATTCCCAATGGCAGGTAGTTCAGCAACACTTCTTTTCAGAGATTTATCTCTATTATGCACTTCGAGCATGATAGTTTATTCTTATTCTTCATGTTGCTTCCATTTAGTAGCTATAATAGTCAAATGTTTTGATAGTTAGTAAGTCTTAAATGAAGGTCATTAGTCCCAAAATCTAACAAAATCTGAAATTCCTGGGTTCTGTGCTTGCCATAGGGCAAGCATAATTCCAGACACAGAGTGTTGTCTATGACCATGCCAAGACAACAGGGATCTGGAGAGCTGGCAGCTACTGCAGATCATTCAGGTCAACTCAGGCACCTTTTTAATGCAACACCTCTCTGCACCCATGCTCAGCACTCTATAGAGTGCACTTAGTCACACCACAGGTGTGATAGAAAAATATCTTGAAAAACAAGATATCAGGCTGAAATATGACATCAAGCTCCCCACCTGGGATATTTTCAGCCAAATAAATATTTTCCATGCTCTGCCATGGTACCATGTGCATCTCCATGAGGTTTTTGCATGTCAGCAGACAAATTCCTGAATTTGTCTGCTGGACATCCTGGCTGTCTGATATTTACCAGATTGCCTAACACAGAATCTGCTTCTTTTCACATATACCATGCAAGCAAAAGGCTTGTGGTTTCCCTTGTTTAGTTCCCGTGTTTCCTGGCTTCAGTCTCCTTTTTCTCCCCCAATGTTAAGTTAAGCTCTTGTCTAGATTTCCAAAAGGCCAGTTGATTTATTTCAGAGAGTTGCATAGGGAAAACAAATGTAGTTCAGTGGATGTAGGGGAATAAAAAATGACTCCAGGCTATGCTGGGAAACAAAACAAAACAAAATTGAAGCTGAATTCCACAGCATCCATATCTATCATTCCTGGGGTGTGGTTTGCAAACGACAGGGAAGTTAATAAATTTCAAAGCAATTGCCTGCTAGTGCAGGCTGCCCACTGTGCTTCCCACTCCTCCATGCATTTCAAACATAAACTGGTCTTTAGGTTTTCCTGGCATTGGGCTTCTAGAATGTTTCTATTATGAATTGCTGTTCTGCTAGCAGCTCTGAGCAAGATCCTGTATGAGCAGGACTTTTATAAGTCTAATTAATTATGAGTAATAATAACACATGGTGAAACACATAACTACGGGAGGACAGGCTTGAATTCATTTTGGTCACACAGAATTTATAAAGTCAATGGGTATCATTTTGTGAACTCAGATAAAAAAAAACAGTTAATTTTTATTTCACTTTGAAGTGAAAGAGAGAATTTAAGAGAGAATTCAATTTTCTCACTTAAGGAAACCCCCCTGCACTAGGAGGGGGTTCACTTTTCACTAGAAAAGAGCTTATTAACCAAGAAAGTATGGCTTTAAAGATTTCAGTTATGTACACATTTTTCTAGGAAACACAGTCACTGATTTAATAAGGAATGAGACGGTTAAGGAAATTCAACAAAAACTCAATAGGAGCCCCTACCAGAGGTAAAAATTGGATTTCTAAAAAGGATTGAGTAACAACTGCCCCAGATGGTTTCTCTATGCTTGAGAAAGAAGGAAAAGGAGAAAAAGGGGAAAGGGAAAAGGGGAAGGAGCTGGAGAAGTAATTGGAGCTGGTGTATCAGACCTAATGCTGCTAACACCAGCTAACAGGAATGGTGCCCTGCCATAGATGCCAACGAAACAGAAGAATCAAAATCATTAATATGAGGAGCAAGGATGAGCATAGGATAAGCAATGGGAAACAAACAAACAAAAAGTACGAAATAAAAAGAGGGTGACAAATATAGGAATGCAGTTTGGCAGGTACTCTGGCATATCCTTTTCCTTTCAGACTCACTGATTAGCCTCCTGCAAACTAGCCCTGTCTTTATAGTAGCCAGAGTGTGTTTTTTTTTTTTTTTCACTTTTTAAAGCCTAATTTCATAGATTTCCCATTGCCATGGTTGGCATATCTTGCTTGGATTGGCTAGGCTAGATATTCTACATGGGACCCTGGATAATCTTAGATTCCCTTGGACATCTTAACTCCTTATGATATTCTTCCCATGTCTGATTGTGCATAACTTCTTCATTGTTCATTTGCCAGGACCCCATTACATAAACCTTTTACTTCATGATCTTAAGTAGCTAAAACTGGAGATAAAAACAGCTTTAGTCTCAGCCTTGGCAAATAAACCAAGATAAATGGGTCACTATTTATTACATAGACAAATATTTCTACAAAGCAGACAATACTTCTACTTTGGGGTATGTACTTCCTGTCAAATCTGCTATTTATGAGTATTGCTCTCCTATTGTCATCATGACACTTAATGCCATCTTTGTAAGGGAAAAAATCTGAAGTTATGACCACGGTTGATAAAATGTGGCATTAAATCTTCAGCTAATTTAAATCATGGTATCTCTTATACACTGAGGAATCATTTTACATCCTTTTATATTAGTAGTAGAGGTGCTTTATAATTTTGGCCAAGAGGCTATTGTTAGTAATCACAACTGCTTGTTGCCATTCCCCCAAGATTAGCAAAAACCATGTTCTTTCTATCACTTCATTGCACCAGGTTACCACGTGAAATTGTTTAGCTGGCAACTTGTGTTAGAGCCCAGGTATGTTAGTATTTCAGAACCTGTAGTTCATGTAGAGATGTATTAAACTGGTTAATTCAGGTGCTGCTGGTTTTAGAGCCTAAAAAAATAGAGAACTCAACGTCAGTCATGTAGTGTTTGCACAGGGGCCTGGCTGGCTTCAGCAGCCCCAGACTGAGTTCCATATTGCCAAGAAATAACACTACCAGTATCCAGAGGAGCTTGCCCAATACTAGCACGCTATGTCTAATCAAGTTGTCGTCTCTGCTGTTAACCTTTTTAATTCACAACATACCTTCCTGCCACCCAATGCCAAACAAAGGAATAGTACTACAGGGTCAAGAAAACAAACAACACTTGTCCCTGCTCAGTGTTTTCAAGCCACATCAATACAAAGACAAAAAGCAGAGAACTGAAAGGATGCTGTGTTGAACATGATTGGTCTGAAAGATTACAAGCTCTGTACCAGAGCTTGGATAATGTGGTTAATGTTACAGGTTTTCTGCCTATGGCTGAACTTAACTATATTAATATGTATCATCTCAGACTTGCTGCATTTGTTACAGATATATTAATAACACATGTTATTAATTCAGTTTAATATTTCAATTTGTCTCACAGTCAAGAATATTTCACATGGGTTGGTGAATAAATCGGTTATCCAGATCAGGAAAACACATTTGGTAGGACCAACCACAAAACAGGACAATATCCTGGATGTTTGAGATGGTTCAAACACTGTGTCTGCCTATAGAAAAGCACACCTAGCTCTCTTGGGAGACAGTCTTTCAGCCCATGCTTGATGAAGGTCTGGCAAAGACAGGCTTACGAAAACATAGCCAAGAAACGAAAAGGAAAAATACCTGCTCTGTGCAAGGTTCTGAATGAATATGGAAAGCTAAAAGCATTGTAGAGTGCTCACTGCTCCTTCATGATGACTTTAATGCATGATTTGACAGCATTCCCATTACTGATATTCAGTGGCAAGTAAGGGCACCTTACTAGCTAGAAAAGCAGTACAAAAAACATTGTACTGCATCTTGTAAGAAAACCTCTGTCAGCAAACTGAGAACCAGAAGCAAAAGTCTCCTACAAGCACAGTTCAGTCTCCTTTTTAAGTATGTAGCTACATTTCCTTCCAGACAAGATTAATAGTTTATTTTCAGTAGTAAGAGATGAAGAGTGGCAGATATGAAAGGGGAAAAAATAAAAACAAAACTGAGGATGCCACAAAAATCTGGAAGTCACCAAAATGAGAATCAGGGTTCTAAATAAACAGCTATATAGAGCCGGCTTTAAGTGCCAAGGGGTGAAGTCAGCTCAGCATACTATTCACTCAGCTGACTTCCTCTTATTAAATTGGCAGGGAAGAATTTGTCTGAACTTTTTGGATTATTACTTGTACAATAATACTCAAGCATTAACTTCTAAGGAATCAGCTATATGATAAAAAGCTGAATTTATCACACTAAGAGAGAGAAAAGAATGTGTTTTAAAGACATCAGGATCAAAACTCAAAAGCATGTAATGCAAGTAACAGGTTTGGACTCATACACAGTATCATTCAGGCAAGACACCAATTTACTCAAAGCCATGCAAAGCATAAAAGCTGAACAATACAGATGCAGCAGAAATGTGTCCACCAAAATAAGCATATTGTTACCGTGTAAATTCTCTCAACACTTGAGGATACACTAAACAAACCAGATGCAGAAGGTGTGCCTGAATTCATGTTACCCTCAAAACATTGAGAATATCAGACCGAAGTGCTACACCAAGAGAGCTTTCTATCTTTCAGCAGTTGAACAACTGAAAAATTTCAAGACTGGTGTCTATCTCTACATCTCCAAGATAGAAGAGCAATGCTACTGTTGCCTTTCCCATCAAAACCTATGAAAGAGGATTAGAATAAACAGGGAAAAGAAACAAAAAAGAAAATGAAAAATAAGCATAAGAAAAAGAGGAAATGAAATTAGAATTATTTCTTGAGTACAAATAAGGCTAAAGTCAAGCTGAATTACTGAAGCATCCAGGAATATGAATAAGAAAACAACAGACTTGGTAGAAGAATCCCCCAAACGACATGCTAAATGCTGGGTGCACAGCAACTATTTTCATTTTGAAAAGGCAGAGAAGTAGCTGAATGGTGGCCCCTGCTTGTGGGATACTGGAATTCCTCAAAATGAATGCCCTGTTACAGAGTAACATCAGTAACACGGCATGTTAACAAAAAAACTGGAAAAGATGAGAACAAAAAAATCTTCACCTAACCTCCCTTCAGGAATTGATTGTATGCGTACTGCAAATTTCCTGTCATATAAAGAGCTAAAAATATAAAGTTTATTCTCAGCCATGATCTTGGCTTATTACCAAATGTTTCTTATCTTCAGGATATACACAGCAGATGAGACTTTGGGCTATCTCTTTATGTTGGTGCAAAGATCTGTATGGTTTCAACAAGGACAATAAAGAGAAGAGCAAGAACTATACGTGGGTCATTAGCAAAAGTTTTAAACATGTTATTGCTCATCCATAGAGAACTCAAGACATAGACGGCAAAGAAAAAATTTTCCTCTCATTTTGATTCCTGAGAAAACCTAAAAGTCAAAGAGAATGAAATTCTGAGTGAGCATTAACCTTAGTTTTTGTGGTTAGAGGATCTGATTTTGATGTTTCCAGTGTCCTAATTATTAAAAGCAGACAGACAGGCCAGCCCAGTCCTGTGACCATTCTCTTCAACACAGAACTGCAGAATATTCCATTTTATAGACTTATGGATCATTATGCTTTTAAAAAGTCCCCTGGATTTAATATGCTTTAAATTTAAAATGACTTAAATATTATAACTTCCAAAATATGCCTATTGCTTTCAACTGAAAAATATTATTCCGCTGTCTCCCTACTTTGCATTTTTAAATGAATTGTATGTTTTAAATGTATATTTTTTTTTATAGTTGGAATTATTTTTATGAGTCATAAAATCTACATTTTAAGACCTTGATTCAGCAAGATACTTCTCATACTGCCTTTTTAAACATGTGAGCAGTTCTGTGATATTCACTTTTCAGGAAAATAATTAACATATTTCTCGCTTTATTATATATTGTATACCTTGCTTATGGTATAACTATGCAGTAAATAACAATTAAATTCTGATCTGCAAATGATAGTTTTCACCATAATTTCTAAATAATTAAAAATGAAATCAAATATATTCTTTAGGGTAACCAGCTGCTTACAACTTTGAAGAGAGTATTTGTGTTCCCACCTCTTTGGAAAACACAAAATTAGCAGCAAGTCATTTGTTTAGCCACAAATTTTCTGAAAATATTTTCTCCCCCCTCCCAAATTGAAATTGATGTTTACATGCAGAAAAAAAATGTATTTCAGTATTGAACCATCCAAGCATTTTAACTACATATTTCATAAAACAATACCAGTTTTCTAATTTAATCTAATTAATTATAATTAAATATAATAAAATGAAAATCATATACTAAATGTAAGTACAGAAAATGCTTCTTACAGAAGGAAATAGTTTAACATAGAATTTCTTTAACACTAATGGAAGTATTGCAGGCCACTTACACTCTTGAATCACGTACAAAGCAAGATGTTAGATTGCAAAAAACTAATATGGGGGGATAACCTGTAAATCCTACATAGTATCAGTATCTGGAAGGGGAGGTAGAAGTTGGAAAGCTGACTGAAGGTGGGACTGGATGGTTTCAGTTGTTTTTTTTTTCAGTCCAGCTCTGTCATAACTCAATGTTCCAATGGTTGTAGACTGTCCAGAAATATCTGCAATGCCACACTATTGGGAATGCCATTTCCCAGGGAGCTTGCTAAAGGAAGTCTAATGGAAGTAAAAGACCTATAACAACAGCTATGATATACCATATGAAGCCAGCAGAAGTGCACCAGGCAACCACTCACGCCACAGATGACACACAGCAGCAGAGACTTTGTTAAATAGGCACAAAACATGATATTTGAGTGCAATTAATGAAAAGCAAAGTGCAAGCAGTGATCCAGTGTTTCACACCTTTAGCATACACCTTCACAGAAGTTCCTGCATATTTTTACAAGTACGTGCAAATTCTTATTTTTATGGCCAATTTCATCTCTCTCTTCCTCTATCACATCTCCCACATCCCACTTGAAATCCATTATTGTCCTCAGTTCAACTTTCAGGTCCTGAATCTTGACATCTAAGTACTCAAAAGTATTTTACTTCATTTATAAATAAATTGCCTCAGATCAACCTATTCTATATAGATATATTCACGACGCTTATTTTATCCTGTCATCTTCATTCGCTGCATCAAAGTTGTTGTTTATCTCAACATTGGAAGAGGAAGATCAGTACTACCCTATCTCTATAATCTGCCACGTAAAATGATTACTAAGATTCAACTGACTTACTTTTAAAACCCAGTAGCTAATAAATCTTTTCAGCTTCCCATTTCTAATTATCCTCAGGTATGATAACAGATGAAGTTAGCCCCACATCTTCTAACTGAAAGGGCTTTCTAACCTTTCCAAACCATACCTCACAAAAAATCTTTACAAAATGCCATTAATACTATAAAAAGATACAGAATCAGTTCCACTGATGATATCAGAGTATCACAGCCTTGCTTTGGCCAAGAGCTGAGAAGGATGAGAACAGCAGCCAAATGTAGTCAGATGTGGCAAACACAGAATCACAGAATGGTTAAGGTCGGAAGGGACCTCTAGAGATCATCTAGTCCAACCTCCCTTCTCCAACAGGGACACTTAGAGCATGTGGCACAGGGTGGCATCCAGACGGGTTTTGAAGATCTCCAGAGAAGGAGACTCCACAACCTCTCTGGGCAGCCTGTTCCAGGGCTCTGTCACCCTCACAGTAAAGAAGTGCTTCCTCATATGGAGGTGGAACTTCCTGTGTTTCAATTTACACCTGTTACACCTTGTCTGGTCACCAGCCACCACTGAGAAGAGCCTGGCCCCATCTTCCCTACAATCACCCCTCGGGTACTTGAGGACAGGACAAACAGGACAGCTCAAATAAGAACTGTGCGTAATTAGCCACGACATGAGAATAAGATCAGGAACTGCTGGAAAGGGGCACCATGACACCGTCGTGGGCTGGTCTGAGTAGTGGCTCATGGAGTGGTGAAATGGTGAAAGAGTGCCAAAAGTGGCAACACCTCATACTGGAGCCTCTGTCCAAGAGCTCAACACTGAGACAGGCCAGAGGGAGTGCCATATTCCTCCAGTCTTGAGTGCTTATTTCTTGGGTGGGGAAAAGCGTAGGTTTTTGCTGGTATGTTTGTGTACTTGTGTGTAAGATGCTTCCCCTGACACAACCCATCACTCCCTCGCTTTCCCTAAAAAGGCAAATGGGAGCACTACCCCATTATCTTGTGTTCCCTTCCCTGTAACGACTGACAATGAAACAATGGCAATTCCTCATCTCACCAGGTCACTTGGAAGGTGTTAGAACAGTTTGACAGCCTTTTTGGTCTATTAAAATTGATACTGATAGGTGTATGAACTCAACAATATTAAATTGTGTAGTAGTCATAAAAGCAAACTGAATCCATGATTCAGAGAAATTACAAGGAATTCTTCCCCCACAAGCAGCACATACATGATTTTGAGAAATCGCTACCTTACTACCTAGTCTCAAGTCTACCCAGTCACAAGTTTAAATAATACTATAAAATATTACTATTGGGATAAACTTTCAAAAATATTCAACAACGTGGCGATTTGACAATGAATTGATTTTAAGTAAATTATTATTAATAATTCTCCATAAGATATTACTTGTCCTTACTGTACTATTCTTTCAGACAGAATTTAAAGCAAAATCATTTTATCATTTTCAAAAGCAAGGAGCTCCAATTGCCAAGTTTTGAGTCATAAGCTGATAGCATCAAAAAAAAAAAAAAGATGTCTCTATCACTAGATGGTTGTGTTGTTTTTCTAAAACCAGTAAAGTTATCTGCATATCACAAACAATATACCTCAAATTGCCTTGGCACACTCTAAGTGTCAGTGTCAACATCATCTAGATTGCATGATTATGTACAGCCTCAAAGAATCCCGCAATTTGTGCTGTTCACAAAATTATTTCTCTCATCTAGTAGGATCTTGAACTTCCTCTTCAGCGCTAGCAATGACCCTTGCCATAAGCAAATTTGTAGGGAGATTGAATTCAAGGAGTTGGCAATACGTGATACATAAATAGCTTTTTTTCTTAAAGATTACTCATTTAAATCCTGCATAGGGAAAAAATAGTGTTTGAAAAGATTCCCAGGAAATGATATTTTGAAAAGATTCAAGTCCACTTCCTGGTAAGCAAGTATCTACCTCACAGAATCCACTCCTACAGAGCAAGCTATTTTTTAAATGAACCAGAGAGAAACAAAAATCCAAAATTCTCAAACTAATATATGAATAATAGACTGTTAAATATACCATGCAAATGCAAATATATTCTCAGATTGCTCAGGAGACTTAGCAGGGAATTCTTCTGGTAAAGAAGTTCTTCAGAACTGTTTTATGTACTATTATACACTATTCACTAGGTAAGTGAAAGTAACTCTAATTAATCAGTCAACTCCCTCATTAAGAAACGTAGGGAAACTTATCTAGGGACAGGGTACCCTTCTTGCTTTGTTGAGTGTTTATGTGTATTAAACGAAGCAACTGCAGAAAGACAGACTGTAAAAGGTACTCTGTCCTACTTACTCTGCCCAGATGTGCCTGTGCCTCAGTGAGAGGAGAACAAACTGAAAGACAGGGCAAACAGTGCTGAATACCTGCCACCAGCAAGAACGTTTTACCAGCTTCTCATGCCCCAGGGAAACAACATCACTACTGTGTTGTAGGATGGATTTGAACAGGTCTCTTCCTTGCCGCTTTTAGGGATGGCAAATAAACTCTTTATAAAATCTGCATCTAAATTCATGCAGTTCATTCCAGAAAAAAATATTTTAACATTTCCACAGCGTTTTCAATTATTCTTTGTTTCTATTTTATCTTTTCTATGTTTCTCAAAATATTTTTGACAAACAGTTCACATTCTAGAACACTATTTCTTTATATAACAAAATCTATGCAATTCCTAGTCCTAACTCAGCTGCCTTTTGAGATCCCTTTTGGACACCTTTTAGAAGGTATCCAAAGTATCAGTGTGGAGCTGGCAGAAAAGACAAAGACTGAACAGAAAGGAGATCCAGTCCCCTCTGCTTCAGGAAGGAAAGTCAGGAATGCCAGAGATTCCCAGAAAGGTTGTCAGCACTAAGGGAGAAGCAGCAGCATTCTGTTTTCTGAACATAAATAAAAGCAGGTGCCAGTTAACTATCTATGCAGCTGATCTGGTGAGAAAAAATAAAATTTGCAGATTTGCTTAAAAAAATGAACCTAGCATGGTTCAGTGTAACCTTAAAGTTACTATATTTGCACCATGTTAGGTGAAGCATGGCTTATGACATTGCTTAAGAGTTCAGGAAGCCTATCAAAAGCTGACAACATTCCAGCAATAACCTTTTTGCCTTCCAGAGACCAACAAAACTAGAGATAGCTCACTCTGCATGGAAGGGAAGTGTAGAAGTACCACCATAAAAACAACTGAGTTAGAAGATTTGTCAGCTTGCTCCACTGGATTACAGACAGCACATTACTGCCTAAAGAAACATGAAGTTCATTACTGAAACATAGGGTATCTTCAAACATATGAAGATTTTGTGTCAGAAAAAGCTACAGAAAATCTCAGCAAGTTCCAGAATGCTTTCTCTTTCTTTCTGTCAGACAGAAAGACCTTTCCTTTTCTTCCCTCTCTGAAAAGATTTTGAATGGACCTACCTCCTACATTTGCACCTTCCCTCTCTTCAGTGCTTTGAAAGACACATAGATACCTACTGAAAGTATTTCTCTGATCTGTGGAAGGATCTCCTGAGCTAGCATGGACTGTGCATGGACTATACAACAAAAGGAGAAGCTGTAGAAGCCACTGCTGAATTAGTTGGTAAAGATTATGCTTTTAAAATCAGAAGGATACTAAATTTAATCTTGCTTTCAAGGCAAGATGTGCTTCTGCAACTTCATCATTACAAAACATTAAGTTGGTAGTTGATTTTTCACTTGCTGTCTGTGGATATAAGGTTTACAACTTCCCCAAAGGCATGTGTCTGGGCTAGCTAGAAACTCATCACACACTAACTCTGAGGGAACAAACCAAATCCTTTTCACTTGAAATAGAAACACATTCAAGGTTAGCTACAATCACAAAGCCTATAAGCTGTCTTTGCTCTTGTTATTTTCTGCTTTGATTGCAAGACTTTACCATCTTGCAAGCTAATACTTGGTAACGAATAGTGGAGGTTAGAAACTGACACAGTAACGAGAGACAGACTGTGGAGATACAAACAATAAATACAATATTTGCTATTTATTACTTTTAATACATGCTAAAAAAAATTCTTAAATTAATGTTTGTAATACCAGTAAGCAACCATATTATAGGTAGCTCAAAGCCATTAATAATGGATAATGGACAGGGAACGGCATTGGGCGAGGTCAAAAAAGAGTAAGAAAAAAATTGTAAAATATTTTTTCAAGCTTTTTTTGTTTAAAGCACTTCATCACTTCGTACCTCATTATGTAATGTCCAATTACAGCTGGACTGCATTTGGTATGTTCTTAAGAACACATTACAATTCCAAAATTGGAAAAAGTGGAATTCCAAAATGGAAAAAGTCACTTTTGATATCAGTGGAGCAGTATTTAGCAGATTTAAGTTCTTGATTTTCTGATAATTTCAGGTGGTCAGCTCACTACCACAAGCAATACATGATACACAAGCAGTACGAGAATGCACAAGAGTGGTTAAAGCTGAGTCATCACCTGAAGTCAGTTAACAACCACTGACTTAAATGGAAGTAAAACAAGAGCCTTTCCAATGTCATCTTCTCAAACAGTTATCAAGGCCCAAGTTAGCACATTATTTCTGCACTGCATGATAAATGTGAAAAACTATATCTGCTGTTATTAAATTCTGAATTGCAGAGATCTAAATAATACCTCACGATGAAAGATAATTGCAATCCTCTGCCTATCCATGTAAACTTCAGATATCCTCAAGACATTTTATTCCCAGCTCTACTCAAGGAATACACAAATGCATTCACTCCTAGGCCATTTTCATTCCCTTGCAATATTCCATGAGAGCTAATGATTTGTCATAACTGGTAAATGTGTGTTGCTAACAGCTACCTAAACAATCTGTGCTTGTTCTTGAACTAAGGCAAAAAGCTGTCTGCCAACACCAACACTCACCGCAAAATAAAGTATGCTGGCGTGAAACGCATTCAGGCACTTTGATTTCTCCTATGTCCCTGGTAGTTCTGCTATAGAAAATATTAACACAGATGAAAGTATAGATTCCAAAGTAATTTTTAGTATGAAAGAAAAAGAACAAATTTATTAAAAATAAAAGCATTTCTTGGCTGAATTTTCTTCCTCTCCTCTTTCCTATGTTTATTTACTCATTCATTAATTTTTTTTCCATTCTGATATTGCTACAGTATTTATCTCTATTATTTGGTGAGAAATGATCATATTCCCACCAAAAACAGTAACAATCTAAGAATTTTTTCATTATAAGGTGATGATTTCTGTAAGATGTTCACCAAATAATTTATGAGCCCTAGGAAATGCTGCTCACCAGAAAGTTCTTCACTTAGCTGAAGAGACATTTAGATAAATATTTACTTGAGTATCACATTGCAAATGAAATGTCAGACTGAAATTTCACTCACTGTAATGAAATAAATGAATACTTGCATATATACATTAAAGATACATATCACTTTTCTTTTGGGGAAGGAGGGAGGTGAAAAGACAGGGAAGAAAAAAATTGAAAAATTTGCAATGTGTAATATTACAGAAGGTATTTTCCTCATGACTGAAACCCTTGAAAACTAGGCCCTTGGGCTAGCTGAATTGTTCAGCCTTGCTTTATAGGCCAACAAGAAAGCTAAGACTCACTGCTGGATGACACCATTTGTTTTCACAACCTGTCTTTGGAGTTCATGAAACATCTCTAGAAATGTCTATCCTTTTTTCACTGGAGGACCTTTAGACTATGTGTCTAGCTCTTAAAGATCCAGAATTAGGTCAGCTTAATTCGCCTTTTTGTTCCTTCATTTAAACTTTTCCTGCATTACTAACTAGACATATAATGCTACAAAGGAAAACCACATGATTTTGAATTCCTCGTTTCAATGCTAGTCTTTCTCTACTTCTGCACTGACACAAGGAAACCTGTGTTGATTCTACCATTATCTAGTAAAGGTGTTTTTTTTTTCTTCCCTGTATAAGCACTCTGTAAAGATAAGAAATTTGAAAGGGTTTAGCAGTGGTTAATGTTCAAGCAATTCATTGTCAAAAAAAAAAGAAAAGAAAAAAGAAAAAACAACAAGAACAACAACAAACCAACACTGTGAACACTGTGACATTTTCACCTCTTTAGCCAGTAATTTAACTGCTGTAAAACTTTCTTGCACAATTGCAGGCAGAAGACAACACAACAGTGCTAAAACACAATGACTGGTGAACTGGACTGATACATAAATAGCTGCAAACTGTTTCTTGGGTGATTGCAGAATCTTTCACTCTGGATTTGACTATCATAAGAAATCCTTCTATATAAGTCTTGGTGCAGTCCTAAAAGCCAACCTAAACATTGCATTAATCCAGCATAACAACTAAGACTGACAGAGGTTTTCTCTCAGAATACAAATTCCAGTTCTAACTGCATTACAGCTTTATTAATTTCACAATATTTGCAGCATGATTTTACTAGCATACTTTTGCAAGTCATTAACTGTGCATTCTGCCACTCTGGCTTTAATGACATTGTAATTTATTCCCAAATGACTAGAGAAATGAACTGTTAAGTACGGTTTTCATTAAATAGCTTAAAAAAAGTAATAAACACAAATAAATACTAACTAATAAACTGATTATTCACAGTAATTTCAAAACACAGAACATCTCTCTTGCAACACACAGGACAGGAAAAGATGAAATGCACTGAAAGTGTGGTGTCCAAAAAGGCATCAAAGGCCAAATAAATCATCACATATTTTACCAGGGTGTTCCATCACATTATTTCTGTCTTACTTAAAAAACGTATGACCCTTGGAAAACTGTACCTCAATTTATTATGAGCTATTTCTTTCTAGTGCTTTCTGGGTTTACAAAAAATCCTGAAAAACTGTCACATGCTTCTAGATTTTTGCTTAATGTGCAGCTCTGAAATATTAAGGAAGTAACAGTAACTGCAAACTTTTTCTTTAAAAGTGAAAGGTATCCTTTGACAGTAAGATTCATAGATGACACAGGTCTTATAGAAGCAAATCTTTGATAGAACATAGCAATTTATGGCACAGGAAGAAAGACCAAGTAAGAATGAAAGCATTTTTAAAGATAATAAAAGTCCAAGACCTTTAAACAGGAGATGTTCAGCACCCTTGAAGTTAAAAACACACACACACACACCATGCACTCATGGAAGACATACTAATTCCATGGCATCTTGTTTGTTTTGAGGACAGAGTTCATTTATATCCCTTCTATATGTATTTTTCCTTTAAATATCTTTCTTGAAGTTTGCAATTTACATGATTCTTCAGAATCCCGATTCTTTCAGACAGCTGAAACGTGTCTTACTGTGGCTCTACCAGGTCTGCAGGCTACTCCTCACTCTCCATTTACACCCTTGTGCTGTCCTATCTCCTCACCACTTTCAGAAGCAACAGCCAGGAAGTTCCTGGCAACTGCAAGCACTAACTATGGAGTACTGCAGAGAGACTTATTAACATGCTTCCAGCTAAAGATTTCTTAATGTTATAACTTAAAGATGAGACTCCCAAACTGAAATAGATTCCTGGCTATTATATATATGTTATTAATAGCATTAAGGCATCCAAACTCTCAGCTACATTTTTAGAATTTGGGGGAATAGTGAACTGCTAAAAGGAATTCTGTATTTGATGAATTGTCTAATAATAATGTCGCAAAGTTGTGAAAGGGGCTATTTTCAAATCTCTTAGCATTGATTTGCTTGCAGCTGGCCTTCTCCTTTGTACCATCCAAGGTCCATTTGGTCTCTATAAATTCTATGTTTATGTGGATGACTTGACTATTGCTTTCAGGAATATCTTCTGTTCGAATGGAAAATGGAACTTACCTAGGAATCACTTCAAGAGTCACAGTATATCATTCTTTCCTTGTTTTATAGTTACCACTGCTGCTTCCAGACCATTACCAGGCATTTTAGAATTAAAAGACCATTTATATTTGAAGTCATTGCCAAAATGCCTTTCAATTGTCATGTTTTGTCTTTGTAAAAGGCTTTCACGTTTACTGAAAAATTAAGATTTCACAGCATTTATTGAAGTGCTTTTGGGAAGAACAATATCCTGAAGATATAAATCCAATTATTTAGTTTCCATAAAATTAGCATAGTTAAAGTTGTTTTGATTCCTGTGGGAAGCCTTTTAGTCTTTTCTGAAAAAAGAAGGAGATTCATACAGTAAAGCTTGCAGTAAACTTTGACAGAAGCAAATGACAGACAAAAGGATTCTGGGAAAGTTCGTAGCTAGAGGTTAAGTCTGCCATACACAGTCTCTGTCCTTGTCAGGACCAGACCAAAATTCTACATTCTAAGTCTTTAAAAAAATTCTGATGTAGATTGAAATTTATTGTCTTTTTTTAAAAAAAAATAGACAAAGTCCCTCAATTTTCAGAATTGGATATTATCTTTGGATAAATCGAACATTTATCATTTTCACTTTCCTTACAAGTTTATCAATGGCTATATTGCAAGTACACCTGATAATACACGATTCTGGTGTGATATCGTCTAGAAAGTACAGAAAATTAACCCACAGGTCAGATCAATTTATAATAGTCAAATGTACGGTTCTGATTTAGATACAACCTCATTAAGAGCTCCAGGATTCCAGTGGGTATTCTGATTCTATTACCTCTATTTCATATCATTTTTTCTTTCACCACTATATGGTAAATCAGATACCAGGAGCCTATGCTGGGATCCAAGGGCATGTGAAAGGGAAAGTTTCTAAAAGACAAAAATATCAAATTAAGCTGATCTTTGTCCCCCCCCCCCCTTTTTTTTTTTCCTTAAACAGAATCCAAAAATTTAAGATTTCTTCACTCTAGAAGAAAAAAAAAACAACCTTTGCAATCCCAGCCATATAAGGGTGAATATGTGACAGTTCTTACAGAAATATTCACTTGGAATATTCACTTCACATGTTGAGCTAAGAAATGAACATATTTTGAACAAAAATAATTAAATGGAAGTGCCGAAAAAAGTAATATGCATAACCTACACTTTAGCTATCAAAATGGCATTCATATAACAGAAGTTCACATATCTGTAATACAAATTTCAACAACTAAATTATCTTGTTTCCTTTTAAAATTGATGGAGTGAAATAGGCATTTGCAGGATGCAGTTGGTCAACACTATTTGAGATATCGATTTGTAGCATTAGTTCAGTCTTACTAAAGAAACTGCTGCCAACATAAAAGACTACATTCTAACCACGGCTAACATGACTACTATTTATTTTACCATAGGATTGTTGTATACAGAAGTGAGGAGGTAACTTTTATTATCCTTCTCTAGTTCACTCCGCTAAGTATTTCACTAATCATGTATCACAAATTATTACTGTGTAATGCCTGGTTGATTGTGTAAAGTTAATTGATACAGTATTGTATTTGCCTTTGTAGTGCCATTCTGCTTCTTTATCTCAGAGAATGCTTGTTTAAAATTTTCTGCAATTCCAAAGGAGTCTTACTCGTTATTCAGTCATTTTGCAAATTAATAAATTGTTCCATTTAATTACTCTCATAACAATGGGTGTTCTTCAAAATAGGCAACTTAAACTTATTTCAAAATATTGAGTGTGAGTCCCAGAATTTAAATTAAATCTCTTCTGAAAGTTCTGCATCTCAAGCTTAGTGATGACAAAACTGGTTCAAACAGGCTAGCAAATTAATCAAAACAGATGAGTTCAAATTAGCTTTTTTAGAAAAGAAGTGTCAAAAAGTTCAAGTGACTGAATGCATGTGTTGAAGTGAAGGTAAGAAACTTCAGGAAGGAAAGTATTATATGCTTTATAATGTTTATAATGTGTATAATCCTAAAGGACCTGAAACTGTGGGCAGTAACAAGCAGTAACCTCCTTGTGTTATGATACTGGTGTTACAAAACTGTCTATCTGACCAATGTCAGATCAAATTTCCTCAAACTCAGTGAATATGTAAGGAGCTGTTTAGCAGGAGGAGTGTAAGGAGGGAAAACTGCATAATGCTCTGAAAGTTGGGTTGTTAAAAGTAGTAGCTATCTTATTTTACAGGATGATTTTTAACTTTATAATGCCTCCTATCCAGCTGCATGTCAGCATGTCAAAAACACTAGCACCTCTAAACCTTCTTTCTTAATAAGGACAGTGGAAGGAAACACAGTGAAGACCACTGCAACAATTCCCAAAGTATGAATTCAAGCTTCAGTAACAAAGTATGTTCAAGTGATCAAATCAGACAACCTTCCTAGAGCCCAAGAACAGAAATCAAAGTCAAACATTCCCCTTGAAGGGATAGATGAACACTGTTCCTTCAGGTTCTGTCAAAAAAAGAATGAAAAGAATAAATGCTTTTAACTGTTTTAATAGGCTTGAAACACTAAAATCTTCTGACACTATAAATGTGAAACAATGTAAGAGTTTTCTCACTGGGTACATATGCCAATATTAAAAATATTGGTTGTCAAAGGTTACTTGATACTGTAACAGCTGGTTTGATTCTTTTTGTTAGGTAGGATGGAATGAACAAAAAAATCAAAATTTCAGTGCTACTGAGCTAAGTCACATGGGGAAAAAAAGTCTTAACATGAAATATTTTCCACAGACACAGCACAAACTTTTGAAAAAAGTATGCACGTGAAATCTCCTGATACACACTTACACCTTCCAACCTAAAGAAAATATTTAGAACTAAGCCTCAAAAGGAAAAATGGGCCAGTGAAAGTTGAGTTGAGCCAATGCAGTGGGAAAGAGTTCTATGTATATCCAACAGTCAGTGTATTCTGGCAGAACTACTTCCAATATACATTACGAACACTTAAATCACAGGTAAATTAAGTGTCTTAAGGAGAATTTGACTGAGTCACATAGAAAAAGGAAAAGAAGTGGTTTTGTCTCCCAGTCCATACTAATTCCACTAGACTTCAACTGCTCAACAATAAATGAAGTGGAAATGTGGCCTCAGATTTTTATTGATGATGTCCAGTGTAAAAGATAATAATAGTAAGTTTGTGCAGTTTATGTACAGTTCAGTTGCAAATTAATAATAATTTGTGACAAAAGTGCATATATCACTATAACCTACCACTGAAACATTTTAAGAACTTATCACTGTTCAAACAGCATCTTTTTTCCTTTTTGGATGTTCTGCTGATCACTGGATGCACCATTGTCATATTACTTTCAAACCATAATTGTAAACTTCAACAGTAAAGCAATGAATAGCAGTTAAGGGCACAAGACCATTTCATACTTTCAGTTACTACCATTTGTACTAACATTTGGAAACCGTTGAGAACATTTTCAGAAAAATTTAAAACTGCCTAAGAATTTTCAATCCAGAAATAATATATTACTTTAAAAATGAAATAGGAGAATGAGCTTTCAATGGATGCTTGTAAGAGCACTTTTGAAAATGTCTTTGCTTAGTCAGTGAATTCTAACTAGGGCTGAAGATAGAGTGTAAGGGAGACTTTAGCACTGATATCCTGTTAGCAGTCTGTTCCTGATTATAATTATAATATTTTTAAATCTGAAGCCCATATAAGATGATTTAGCTACTAAAGTTAAACGGTTTGATTTCATTATGACTGCATAACAGAACGTCTTTCTCCAATATTGGAGCTCTTCTTTAAGGCTATGAACACAAATCTACAAAGAAAAATGCAGAGCAGAGGTTGTGCAACAGTAGCAGATAAGTCAGTGCTGGTATTCAATCCTGATATCTTCACTATTTTCCTGATACAGTGTTTGCATTCACAGTAAATGATTACATTGATTGATACAGGGGTGTGTGCAAATTTTATTGCAGTATGAAACAGTATTCATAATTTGCAGATAGCTCAGCCAACACATCCTGAAGAACTGACCAGAGTGAGATGGTCGTAACTGACTACTAGTGCCTAAGTGAGAACTCTCAGCACAAGACAATTTATAATGATATTTAAGGTAGGAAATTTGTACCTGTCTGTGCTCCTTTTCCATCCTTCCTCCCATGCCTCAGAGGGAGCAAATACCACATTAGCAAGTGGTATTTGCAACTGTACAGATTTTCTGCCTTAGTAACTCTCAGCATCATCACACAGCAGCTCTAAGGTAATGCATGCTGTCTTATCTCACATATCCAGAATAAATGTGGTACAAGTTTCTGTTCTCTTGTTTTAAGCCAACCCTATTTTAAGATTTGCCCCAAACTAGTCACAAGCTTTTACCACACTGAACATACTGCATCTAAAAGAGTTATCCACCTAGCAATACAGCCACTGCCCAATAATCATTTAAATGTCAATCAAAACAATTTCAGGAGGGACTTGCTGCACACTAATATCTATATTTTGGAAGACTAATATATTCTTTAACAAGAACTCATGCCACAACTTCAGTGTGTCTCCAGTGATCATAAGGAAAAACCCAAACCACTTAGCAGCAAGTTTTCTTTTCAATAGCTAACACTAGGCAAGATAAATTTCTCACTCTTCCAGTACTTAGAAATGAATTTCTGAGGAAAATACCAAGATACTTATTACATTGGATTTGTCTTTGCACTCCTACAAGCAAGAATTCACACTTTCATTTGAAGGGATAGTTAGCCTTTCAGTATAGCCTGTTGCCTGCCTACAGCATATTTCATAAAGCAACCTAGAATAAGATAAAAGACGTCCACTGGTATTACACCTCAATATATTTAAAATACCAAGCCACAGTTAATTTCTCTTGTCTCAGAGACATATTAGCCATTCCAGTAAAACCCAAAGCAAACATGGTGCCCAGTTTTGTAAGCTAAACAGACTACTGCTAAGAATTCTATAATGGTCTTAGTGTAGCTTAAATAACCACAAATACACCTATTGTAATTTTTCCTGGTGCTGCATTGTGCCAGGCAAGCATCTATCCTGCATTTTACAGTACAGAATTGCCTACAGGCACATGTAGAATTTCACAAATAAAGAACCTGGAGCAAGATGCACAGCCACCACCAGAGCCAGTTTAAAGGCCTTTGAAAGAACTGAGTAAATTTATACTTCACTTGCTTTTCTGAAAGTCTGTGTAGTCTTGCTATGCTGTTGTGCTACTTAGGAATCTTTCTGTATGAAAAACATTGTATACATTAAAGTCATTATTATTCCCTTCCAGACTCTTTCCCATGCAAAAGTATTGCAATACTGCAGATGTCCTCAGGGATTCAACTCTAATGATTTACATGAGTAAAATTAAGATACTAAGAAAGATTTTTACATGTCTGAAGGAAACATATTGTAAAAGCTTTTAAACAATACTGTGAGAATTCAAAGAATTCCCACCAAGTGAGACTTGGCAATGCTGATACAGTTAAACAAAACTGGAAAAAGATGGAATTTCAAGTTTAACTTTGGATGCTCTTGCATTTCTGTGTTTTACTTGAATCTTTAGTTTTATTTGTATTCTGTGATTTAGTATTTTGTTTATACTTTTTTTAGTCTCAGGGAATTAAAAGTTTTTGGACTCAAAAATCTTACCAACATATTCAGTAAGATGCTAATGAGTTCTGTATGTTTTTATATCTAGCAATTCTTTATAATAAAACAAGTGGAATTTTCAGTGAAGTTTATAAGACTTAAGTGTCTCAATTATTCAAAAATGACTAGGCAATAATATATTTAAGACATACTAATGAGTTTTTTTTCCAGTATTAACATACTGGTCCATTCCTTATGTGCAAAATATTGCATTTTGATTACTGTCTAATTATAAAAACACACTTCTGAAATCTCTTTGAGAAACTAATGTTTATTCAGCTGCTTTTGGTGTTTTCAGTTACTGGTTTTAGAAATTGGCAAATGATGGGATAACCACAGATAAAATATTTAGTTTGACTAAATTATATTTTAAGAGATGAAAATATTACCTCTAATGGGGATCTGAACAACAGCTTTAAGCCACTGTAAAAATCACTCAGGTCAGTGGAACAATGACTCCATCTATTAATTTAACTCAATTGAGCATCCTAGTTAACTCAAAAGAATTAGTTTCAATGCAAACTAGAGGTCAGTGTATAAAACACTGGTCAAAAAACTGTCCAGAATATGTAGGTAGGGATGCATTCAGACTAGATATATTTTCTAAAATATCAGGAAGAATTAAGAGGGTACTTTTTGTTTCCAATTTTGAGTAGCTGTATTCCAAACCCATGCCCCAGACCTTAGCTTTAACTCAGCTTGTCTTCCTGAACAAAACCATTTTCAAAATGATGTGAATCTTTTTTTTGACATTCGCTCTTTGAAATGAATTGTTGATCCTAGTTCATCATAGATATGTACCTCAGTCATTGAAATAACCAGCTAGAGATACAAAAGATAAAAAATAAATATTTGAGAATGGAAAATCCCCACTTAACCACAATGGCAAGTCAGTAGATAAACATAAAAACTGCTAGAACTACTTAAGAGTACATGAAGGATTGTGGTGCTTCCTCTGTAAAATCTGTAATTTCTCAGTTTCCTCTGTAATTTGGGAATTTCTGATGGGAAATGTGGGAGAAAAAAAATAATCATTAAATCACCATAGAAATCTAATCCAACTTTCTCTAATTTTCTGTATAAGAAATATGCATATGCTTGAATTTACCCATCCAAAAATAATATTATTAATTCTTGTTATCTAAGAATAATAAAGGTGATTTAATGGTCGAGTCATACTATGCATTATAATCACCCCTTTCCTAAATAATGTATTAAATATAGCAGAGACAAAATAATTTTCTGTTTTGCTCAGCATCTACTCATCGTCTTTGCCAAAAGAGTCAGAAGGAATTTCTATATTTAGCAGACTGAACTTCCCTTGAATGGGTTTGACACTGGATACACAAATAAAGCTCCTTGACCAAATTCATTTCCACCATTAAGTCCTTACCTTAACCCTTACCTGCTTGGTAACCCTACACATTCAACAAATCACAAACAATAAAAAACTGTATGCAGTAAACAGGTTTTGTGTTCATCCTCCCCTTTCCCCCACAGATTACTGCCTTAAAAAAATGTGAAAACTTAGACTTTGAAAGAGGTAGTACAGTTTTACAGTAAGCTTATTTACAGATACTTCCCATCATAAACAATTAGGGAATAAAAACAAACAAAAAAGGGTCTATTATTCACTACACTTAATTTCTGGTTAATAAACAAGAAAAAAAAAATTGGATTTTGACATTAGAGGGGAGTATCACCACCTGTATTTTGTGCCAATTGAGGGTATTCCCAGATACAAAGCTAGAGGTGTGCAACTCAGCTCTGTCACTACAGGTTAAAAAGACTTATTCCTTTCCCCGACTGCACCACACTGATAATGCCATAGCTACCCAGTGATCAAGCACGCTGTGTTTGGGCTTCTCATTCACTCATGCTGAACTCCCAGGTTTTATCTAGTCTTTAAATTATAATGTACTTCCTCTATTTAAAAAAAAAAAAAATTGACACATTTCAAGGTAGCAATATTTTTCCAGAACACTGACAATGCCACTGTACATGCAATATTTTTCCAGAACACTGACAATGCCACTGTACATGCATTTTCAGTAATACTATTCACTTTGATTCCACACCAAGATCTAATCTGAGCCTTTTTGTCTGTCTTGTCTGTAGAAATTATACAGAAGAGAATAGACACAGCATTAATATTGCCCAAGATACCATACAGCAATCCAAGTTACATGATGGAATGGCAACAGTATTCATCTCAAGGTACATCGCAGCTATATCCAGCACTCCACAGCGTCTTCTTAATGGCATCCTCAACCTATGGAGCAAAACTTTTAGGTTCTGCAGTTACAAAAGATGACAGCTTCTACCACTATTCGGTACTGTATAAGGATCAAGCTGGCAAAACTTTAATGCAGGGATGACGTATTTATTTTTTTCATTCAAGAAAATCATTCGGCAACTTTAAATGCAATGCTAATTCTCTGAACCATGGCACCATGAAATGCCATTCAAAAAAAAACAAAAAACAAAAAACTTAGAAAACAGCTTAATTCAATAACAAGTTTTGTATAACAAGGCTCCAACTGACACTAAGTTCTCCTACTCCTACGCAACTGAACCTAAAATTTCAGTCCATAAATTAGTTTGGGTTTTGTAATGCAGATGAAGATATTCAGACATTTGATAGAGCCTTTCAATCAAGTGTAAACATAATTCCTACTTCCCTTTTACAACAAACTGGACAGCACAAGAAAAAAGCATGTAAGACTTCCAGAGCTTAAAACATGAGGCAGGTGAAAGTGGGTTCTGATTTAATTTTTATCATCTAGAATGAGGTACCATTTCTGACTGTCCTATCCTAAAAAAGAAGTCTTTTAAATCTTCCAACTCTCTCCTATAAAGTGAGGCAAAAGGTCTTAGCTTGAATATTTTCAAACAATAAAATTATTTCTGGCCCATCTTTATTCATTTCTAACTATGTTTAAGTAACACTTCATTCATGTACCTTCTCTAGACAGTATATTTATTTTAAAAAGTTTACATTGTACACAAGTATATAGAATAATCAATGAAAATAGTTTTCCATTATGCTGCCCTGTTTTCATACCTAGTAAAATATATATTATAATTCAGGCACTCATTAGAAATGAACAGGAAAATAGCTCTGCTCTACTCTAAAACATTGATTCCTTTACTAAAGAGCTTACTAATATGTTGATTCTTTTTTGTATGTGTTTCAAAACAGACATTTTGGGCCAAAAAAACAATTTCAAATGGGCATATTTACTCCAAAGTTTCCTTACAAAGGCATAATTTCAATATTTAAAACAGGGAAATAGTAGCACAAAGGAGAATTGATTGACTAAAGCTAATCAGCATTTGGTGACAGACTCAAGAAGAAAACACACTTTTGCTGAATTTCACTCAAAATCTGTAAGCCTCTCTGTCTATAAACTAGTAGTTCACATTCAGAATGAACACATAGTACATTTTCAGAAATGCTTTTAGATTGTCTCACTGGTTAACAGTCTTCTCACAAAACTAAGCAACAATTTTTCTTGGAAGTTATCCATAATCCATAATTAATTGGCCAATACGACAAAAAATGAGTAACCAAAAAAAACAGAATAACCAAAGAGTAATATTTTACAAGTAATATATTTTTAAAACTGTCCTCTGTTTTTAAGTGTTTTTATTTTCATGCAAGTAAGACTTTCTGAATTGGACTAGCTTGGTAGAAACTTACAAGTGAGCAAAATGCAAACTAATTTCAGAAATTTCAAATTGTGTTTTGTTATGCACAAGAATTAGCCCCAAGCCTTCCCCCAAATGGAATGGATAGGCCTAGGTAATTTTAAGCGCTATTAGAAGTTTATCTTCAAAGGCAAAAGAGATTCAGGGCCTAGGTTTAATGGCCCATTCTAGGGTCATGATCTTACTAACTAGCTACTGAATCTAGCAGAAAAAAAAAAATCAGAAGAAAAGTTTCATTGAAGTTCTAGATATTTACATGACCAGCAGTTACACTAGCACAACAGCTATTCGCGAAAGAAGATAAAATCACATATTTTATACTTCAGCTGCTACAAATTTGTCATTTCTAGAGGACCTGGCCCATCAGCACACATCCAGAAATCTTCAAAAACAAATGACTTTTTGGAAAGGAACTAGGCTGCCTTTTATGTCTAATACATCCATCTCAATCCAGTACAAACAGATAAATACCTCTAACTGATGGTCATTTTGGTCAGAACATACAAAATGACCTCTTTCTGCATCATCAGTCCTTCTTATCTGAAACTGCAAACTTCTTGACCTATCTGCATTGCTCTAAGTTTAGGGTCAAATACAAATATCTCCAGGTATCTGTACGCAAGTCAGTGGTACTGTCAATTTGCAATAGTCAGAGGTTCTCATAAACCAGCTCAGGATGGTCAACCTTTAAGAATACTCCATTGAGCATGGTACAGAAAGGTTTGAAACAGAGAGATCTGGTACGTAAAGTAACTATCAGTAAGTAGTAAAGTGCCTAAAGTTACTTGAAACATTCGCATTCTCAAGTAAGTTGTGAAACATTTGCAAGGGAAGGCATGGGAATACATACTTGCTTGAGCAGCAAATGCACAAGACACCAACACTCCTCTTGGTGTTGTGTCCTTGGCACCAAAACCAACACTTAAGCATCTCTGCTAAAACAGTTTATCTTCCTCTGATTATTTTTGTAATACTTACATTCCATTTACTTTGTTAGTATCTTCACAATAACAAAGTGGCAAGATTTTGACATAGTATTTCAGGTGCAAGTTCACAAGATAAGAATACAGAGGGATTTTCTTCACAAAAGATGGGGCAATGTTCTTCATTATAGGATTGCTCCAGGTTATGCTAGCAAAAGATATTTTCCCTCATTGAAAAGCAACCTTGATTTTTCAATGCTTAAAGCCCAACTGGTGTGGAATATGCTTTGCTGAAAAGATTGTGTCACAAATGTCAGAAAAGGACATTTAATTCTTTACTTGAAAGCAAGTTGCTTTTGCTCCTCACAATGATTGTTTTTGCTCTGTTTTTCTTTATTTATTTTACAACCTGTAGTTCAAGATTATTTTCATAGATGGCAGCTGGCGGAGCCTAAGCTGATACTTTCCAGGTGTCAGGCCTCTCCATAGTTCTCTCTTTGTTTCTTAAATCTGTTCAGTATGTCAGTTATATATTTACATGCTCTTTCACAGCTTGGTTCTCATGTCTCCCCTATGAGTTTGCTACCAAGAACAGACACTGATATATGGTGTGTTTATGAAGTAAATAAAACTCCTGAGTCCCCAGGAAACGGATCACAGCTAGATGAGCCCTTTCAGGTGTTAGCAAGACTTCTCCACACAATTATTGCAGATAGATGCAGGAACTTTTATTTCTGTTACATGTATCAGTTTATAGCATTTACCTGCAATCTCAACTTGAACTAGACTTTCACCTCTATGTAAGTCCTGTTCTCCACCAGGCTTCCAACCACACAGGCACTTCAAGGTAACCTCCCATGCCTGCTTATTTACAAGGCCTGATGGACAAGTGGGAGAATAGGAAAACAACCAAAACAGAACTGATACCTGGGTATCTTTAGGATATCTGACCTAAATCAGAAGGGGATGTTCCAGGTCTTACTACAAGCATATTCCTCTACTTATAGTGCACAGTGTATTAGTCGGATGCAATCAAATCAAATACATAATTAAAGAGATCCAAGCTCCTCAAATGAAAATGCAGCAGAATGCTGCTGAATTCCTCTTGGTTTCTCAGAGAGGCAGGTCTATTTCACATTTGTATTGCTAGCTGGCCTAGAATCAATACAAGCCACAGAAAACAAAAATCCATGAATGACAAGTTCACTTCCAGATTGAAAACTCACCATCAGTACTCACCAAGACAATGCTGTTAAACCATCACTAGATTTAAAGCTCTGATTTACAGAAAAAAATGTGCAAAAATACATCCCATAAAAGATGAAAATGTTAGATTGAGGAATTGTGGATTCGAACTATTGATATCAAACGCCAGACTAAAAGTCTCCGTTCAGCTGCCAAGTAATTTCAAAGAAAGGGTTAAATTTTGTTTTAAAATAGGAAGGACATGATGCTGACCTTCTAAGATTTAGAAACACCTAGTTTTTACAGATTAAATGCTCCTATGCCAGAGATCACATTTTGGTTATCTAAATCTTTTGCCTTATCTGAAAGCATTTGACAAATCACAGAAAGTATAATTGCAAAATAATTTGCCGGGGTGGGGGGAGGGGGGGAGCGGGACACTTTTCTCCAGAAGATTTTTTTAAATGACTTTTTGCAAAAAAAAAAAAAAAAAAAAAAGAGATACTATTCTTCTGCTAGGAAATCTAAAATTGATCATTAAGTTGTTCCTATTCTTTTATTTCCAAATTCAGATTTTTTGGCTTTTTCTTTCTGCTTTTTGGTTTCAGGCTCACAGCCTTTTAGCTATTTAGTCTTACTGTTCTGCATACTAAGCAACAACATAGCACTAGTGTGATCTGTTAATGACAAGTCACACAACTTGAATAAACCTGCTGCCACCATAAGTATACACCACCTTCTGCTTGTATAGAGCCTTTCACTCATATCCTTTTGCAAGCACTATTGCACAGACACAAATAAAAGCAACTGAGGGATAAAAGCTGGGAACCATTCCATGGGAAAGCTTGATCTGTAAGGGATTAAGTCTTCAGACACTTTTATTCATGCTTATCACTTCTTTACTAATCTCTAAACTACTGTTCATGGATGGAACTTCTCTTAACCAAGCCATCAGAGCACAATAATTACTTGAGAAGAAGGAGAAAAAAAAAAAAAGAGAGACAGAGACAGTAATGGAGCAGTAATGGAGTTTAGAAGGCATATCTAAATAGAGTAATAAGCCAAAAAAGCCTCAAGTGCAAAGTGCAGGCTAAAACTGTTTGACATTCTAATTTACTAGAAAGGAACAGAGAGCAGCATCTGTAAGCAATAATGTTGCTTAAAATAGATTTGTAAAGTCTAGAGAAAGTTTAGGAAGAATGAGGAATTCAAACAAATGATATAAATAAGCATAATCTCTCACAAAACTGCTCATGATTGATAAAGTCAATGCTGCTAAAATTTCAACTATGAATAGTCATATTGCTACAGGATCTAAAATAGCTATAGATGCCAATATAGGGAATCTCCATATCCAAGTACAACAAAATTTCAAGTATATTCAGAAGCAATAAATCAGGCAGAACATCTGAAAAGTAAATTGGGGTATATCAGCCCCCAAATTACACTAAAATGTATATTATTGATCAATCTGATACAAAAACTCCTGAGGTTCAGAGAACATTAGACCAAGTATGATCTCCTAAATTATTTCCATCTACCTCTATAAAAAGATGATGATTTCTTGTCTTAGATAGAAGAGAATAGTGTATAGTAAAAGCACAGAGCAATGACTAATGCCAGAAAGGGGAATGAGAAGCTTCTTTCTGTTTTCTAACAGAAAAAATTAGGTGGCATTGAGTATAGAAAATTGAAAACCTATGAAAAGTAAGTATGTCTAGGCTCAACATGAAAGGAGAACTCGACTACTTGTAACAGGCTTTTAAAGATCTTCCCAACTATCAGCTTTTGGATGATGAGAGGAAGTGGATTGATTGTAAGCCAAATTCAAGAGTCAACTGTCATAGCCTCATGTGCACATGCGTATTTTATGTTATATGTGTTTGTATACATATGTACTAATGCAGGGTCAGTGGGAAAGAAGGGGAGTTATGCGAAAAACTGGAATTCTCTTATGCAAAAATACAACCAGTACAGCCTGCAACTAAACCTAGTCTTAATTAAAGGAAAATTAATCTAAAAAGGCTTTAAGAATGAAATAAATGATATTCCTAATGAGTTACAGCACAACAGTGGAATAAAGCACCAGATTTTAATTCTTCTAGCCTTTCCAATGAACTGTTTCACTTTACCTTTCAGTATTCAGCCTTCTGACAAATCATAAATCATCATTTCTATTAGGCTTAGTAAAGCGTAGTCCTAATTTTGCTCACATTTCAGTTTGTAGTGTAAGCATTCTCTGAAGCTCAGCTATTTCTGTTATAGAGTGTTCAGTAATATAGACAGCATTCTAGAAAAAAAGCTTGTAATATAAAGAATAAAAAGCCAATAAATCGACCCATGAAATCTGGTTCCTTATTTCTCCTAATACGCAGGTAATTCTCTCAAAGTTACAACACACCTAAACATCTCATCAGTACTGTTTATGAGAGGCAAGTTAATCAGTATGCATGCTCAGTCTTCATTTGTGAGGCTACAAGGAAGAGCAGCAAGACAACATCAGGTTACACTGCATCAGTTAAAATAGCAAGGGACTTGTACACTTGCTGTGAACTCCTGCATCAGCTTTACGTAGTCAGTTCTACTCCATTTCCAGCTGGCTGGTCAACTCTGCTTCTTGCTGCTGTTATCACATCAAGGCGCAAGATTTATATAAAGGTATCATAAGATTAGGCTTGCTCAGTGTATTGGGTGTATTTTTAGTTTTTCCAACGGAAGTATCCAGTCTTTCCTGTGAAAAGAGTGGTAGGATAGTAACTTTTTAATAGATCTGAGAGAGAAAGCTGAGAAATGAATAACTTGAGGAGAATTTCCCTACCTTAGACTTTATTATATTAAATTTGACTTAATCTACCATTATAATAGGATCTTTGTTAGCATGGTTAGCCTTTGATTTGCATTTATCTTCCTAACATGTACAACAGTGTGTTCCCTGTGACCAGCACTATATACAAGCTTTTATATATATTTTCATATTTGCTATAGAAGGCTTCTGCAGCTTCTTTACAGCAGCAAGGCCAGTTATGACAGTCACTTTATCCCCAGTACATTTGTTTCATGTTCTCTGCTAGCCATGTTCGGTTCATTCTCAAGCTTAGATTTTAAGTTTCCTGCATTAGGCTAGAAAAAAGCCTGAAAAGTAACATGGTGAAAATTCTATCCACTGCCGTGAGAACATGTAACAGAAAAGAGGCACATATGGAACCCTATGAAGTACTATCAACCAGAAAATACTGAAAGATTCATACAGTTGTATCCAGGAAATCAAAAGGATGATATTTGCCTGTAGGCTAACTCATTTGCAGTGGAAATGTCAAGGAGATTTTTCTATTACAAGGAAACACATTAACAGTTTACAGTTACTTGAAAAGTGTCCACAAAAATTACATGCAAGTGTGGAATATAATCTGAGTGACAAAAAGGATTGATGTTTATGTTCACTTTCTAAAGGGCAGTTTTAATCATAACATAGAAGGCCTGAAAAGAGGAAAGATTTTAAGTTAAAAAACACCAAGCCTTAATGTGCGAATTTTCTTAATCACAGGTAGAATCACTGAGCTGAGACAAATGTTTACTAGGTATGTACGTACATTTCCCCAAACAGCTCCTGTAGATTCAAGTTTGCTTAGTCTCCTCCAAAGCTGGTTACCTTCTGCCTACAAATGGCTGATACCTCATAAAAGTTCTTATGGGGGAAGGGAGGAAAGCAGATAGGAGATGTGATGAAAAAAATGAGATTTTATATGTAAGCAATAGCTATTTAAAGGAGAATAAGAATGCTACAAATACTTAGACACAGAAACTAAAACAACTCTTGTTAAAGTGAAGAGAGGGAATTAGTAGTATTTTTTCAAACACAAAGGATCTTCACTGGCAAAATCACAGGAATGAAAGTGTGAATATGTATTAATCATTTGGTTTTGTAATCTAAAATGCAATGTTAGATGTGACATACCGCTTTACTGTTTCATTTGATTAGTAGATATGCAACCTAGCTGTTCTAGGTCTAGGTCAACTGCATTAGTCCTTTGCTTTGACTGACAACACCACCATAAAATGACAACCTAAAAGAGCAAAAAAAAAAAAGCCCAAACTTTTAACAATTTTAATGGTGGACCTCCATTTGACAGACCCTTACTCACCTGATCTTACCTCCCTGAAATGAACTAAAGTGAAAAAAAGTGGGAGGAAGAAATTCATTGAAAGTGTAACAGCTTTGAAAACACAAACATTATTTCCTTCACTTGCATCTAGGCAAGAAATTCAGTTCCTGACTATAGACTATAAAAGACAGTTTTTTGCGTCAATCTTCCATATTTTGTACTTACAAAAGTTCTGCCATCATATACTTCCCTGCAGTTCCCATAGCAACTCTGTTTTCCTCTGTGTGTCTGTTTTGGCTTTTGATTTGGTGCAGTAACAGCTGGTGGTCATCCTGCAGGCTAAATTAAATAAAGAGTTCATTGATTTTACTGGCCTCATAATCTCTCTTTCTCAACATTCACCTTCTTAAAAGTTGGTGAAGAAGCACATTTTTTTAAAGGACAACTATATATCCCACATTTACTGTGGTCTGATGATCAAGATATCCAACAGCATATTAAGTTATTTGTGACAGTGAGCAGAAATACTCCAAGCATGGCAAGTGGAATTACATGAAGGACCAACTGGTACTCAGGCAAAAGAAATACACTGTGCATATGTCCAAGCATAAGAAAAAAAATTAGGTGCAGTACAAACTACAGATAATCTTGAAATCAAAATTATTTTCACTGAAATCATTTTTTTCCACTAGGAAAGGAAAAAAAAAAAAGCCTGAGACAGCATCAATTACTGCAGGCAACATCTTTTTTCTGGTTATTTTACTTATTCATTGCTAATTAACATAACTATTACTGATTTAGTATTAATAAGCAAAGACAAATAATCCACTATAATAATATTATGAATAACATTTCAAAATATAATTATTTGAATTTTGAAATATATAAAATTCACATAATTCACAATAACAACACCTTCGCCTCTTCTCCAGGCTCAGCCTCAATCCACCAGCTCTCCTGACCCTTTGCTCATCTCTATTCACAAGAGAAGTGACTTGTTTTCACTACTCATTACACTCTCCCAAGCCCTTTAGTGATGTATTATCAAGGAATAAAAGGGTGATTGCCTAGTGATTTTGTCCTACTGTTCCTTCTCATGTGTTTCTTCTGCTCTCCAGCATGGCTTACCCCAGAGGCCGCAGTCTCCTCAGCAGTATATTTGCTGAGACATGGATCTTCCACAGACTACAGACTCTTCTGGGGGTTCTTTGCTCAATGCAAATTCCTCCACAAACTACAGGACTTTTCAGAGTCTCCCTGCTCTGGTATGGGACATCAGTGAGCGTTCCTGCTTCACCATGAGTCTTTACAAAGGCCATAGCGTCCTTTGATCAGGTATGGATCACCTCCTTCCAAGACTGCATGTCCAGCCAACATCCTGAGCAATGTCCCCATCCACATGTTCGCTCTTTTTCACACTTTTTGTCACATGCACCCTTTTCACACTTCCTCCTGTATATCATCTCTCACACCTCCTTCTCCTCTCGTGTTTTTCATTAGGTTTCCTTTTATGTACTCTCACACATAAAAGAATTTCCTCCCATGCTTCCTGCTAACAGCTACCACCCTTTTCTGGTTGAATTTTGGCATGTGGAATTATTGGTGAAGCTTGTGCAGAAGTATTTTTATCTGTTACAGAGACATATGGAACTTACTGCAACCAGCACAGGGTAGTTCATAGTCTCCTCCTGCAGAAGGCCCCATCAGAGCACACATTCCTCACCATCCACAAAAACAGGAAGGTTGCAATATCTTGAATACTATATTCATTTAGTCTCCATCCATTATCTCTGCTGACAGGATTATCAGGTTTACTATCTGAATCTGGATTTTTACTACAAACTTCTAGCCTTTCATCTGCAAAGCTTACAATTAAGAACATCAAACCAGTTTGAATATTCACTGTATGTTAGCATACAACGCAAGTCATTAAGATAGTATGAGCAAAGCCTAAAATTAAATTCATGACTCCCATTGTCATAGAGTTTCCTCCAAATTGGAAATGGATGGCGAATAGTGTTCCTGTGATGTAGTCCAAACATTTCATCATTTGGGGAGCAAAACAAGCAGCTGTACTGACCCAGAGCTTAGTCCATATCTTTTTAACAGCATTAACTGAGCTCTGACATTTTTTCCTGTGTTTGTAATAGTTAACTCAAAACCTGGATTTCTATAAGGCTTCCTCCACTGTCAGGAATATCCTTAAATTGGGGCATGGCAAGGAGAGGAAAAGGAAAAGGAAATTCCCTTGTATCAACCTATACAGGCCCTTCAGCCATCCAAGCAACCAGAGTCAAGTACTTCCTTCTTCCCAGGCCCTCCCCAAGGATATCTCACTTGCAGGATCAGCACAACCAGGCCATTGCTCCACCTAGACCTTTACGGGTTGATCCCGAGGCCATCCTCTTTTGGGCTGGGCCTCACCTACAAGTGCCAAATGTCCCAAACAGCCCAGAACTCTGATCTCATGAGCCAAGGGATGTATTCCAGCATGCTCAGTTTCCCAGCACCAATGTATCACTGCATAGGTGCCTATCTCTCTGGAGCAACAACTTCATCTTACATTTCTTTCACCTTAAGTAAGGAACCACTAAGCAGTCATATCTCCTGTTTCTGCAGGTTTTCTTAATCACTACAAGTGGGGAGGAACCTCCTTTTCAATCTTCCCAAATCCCCAGTTTCCATGTGGGCAGGGGTGTGGTGCAGTTCACCGTTCTCTGCTGGGTGGCCCTGCCTGCAGCCTGTGATTTGGCCCCTTCAGCCCTGCCAGCAGCTACTTCCTGAGCCGCTGGCTTCCATGCCCAATTATCAGCTCCGTTAGCCAGCCATTACCTGGCAAGGGTTGCCAGCTGCTCTCTCCAGCTCAGCCGAGCAGGGCTCACCACCCTCCACCACACACTTGGAGCTCCTGCCGGGGTTCCGAAGCCTCTACAGCTACTCCAGCCGCAGGCCACGCAGGTGTCTGTGTGTTGTGCCCGTCCTCCCCCAATTAGTGTTGCTGGTAACACCATTGGCCCTGCGCAGTCTCTCTCAAAAATAAGAAACTTGACTGACAACACAGCTGAAGACCTTAAGATCTAGAAGTGAACAAAAGTCTAGGCATCTCTAATTCATAGCTATGCCAGATTAAATTGCACTTCTGCAGTACTTTGCTATTCGTTTCTTAGGCATGTGTTCATTATTGATTCCAGATACCTTCAATAATTTTCTGAGATGCCTCTAAAACAGCTTGTTACAGTCCTGTCTGCTCAGCCCCTGCTCTCATCTTCTTCCCAGCTCAGAGGCAAAGACACAGGGTAGTGCATGGCACGAAGATCACAGACTCTCAGTTTGAACACTGATGGATTCATTTATTTATGAGCCAGACATGGTGTCTGTAGCTTCTGACATGTGTACATGCACATGGATTGGCGTGAACGTGTGGTAAGAAATACCTGTGTGATAACCTGATGAAGATGAAAACTGAATGCTGTGCAGAGCCATTTCAGCTAGTGGCAATTTTGCACCTCTGTTCCCATATTATAAGTAATGGTATTTGCTCTGTATATAAAATAATATACATTTCCACTTATTAATCTCTCACTGACTTTCTATCAATCACCTATATAATGGTTAGTTATATATTTTTTTCTTGCTCTAATTATGCAATATTGAATCCCACTGTTAAATACTTCATGCATAATTCAGTGCATCACTCTATCTTTCTTGCTCTTTCTTTCTCTCTTTTTTTTTTCCACCTTAGATCAACATCTAAGCAAGAAATCTGTAGGAATAGGGACATACAGGCAAGTTTGTTAAGTATTTAATAACTTCTTTACCCTACAGGCATCATGATCCTCAATAGAACTGAACTCATGACCTTTTTCTCTACTGATTAAAGGAACATCTTTCTCAGAGGCTGTAATATCAGATAGTAAAGTGAAGATATAAATTCTTAATGCAGAGAGATCATATCAGGCCTTATATTCAGAGCAGGCTATATAAAGTTGAGGGTGATGGTACTTACACACACCGGAACAGGTCTGCAGACCTACCAAAAATAAAAGGGTGCTCACACCCTCTCCTCACTAGCAAATAGCTGAGCTCTGCACACATGTAACATTGTAACTGGAAATTACGGGTGGCTTTTCATTTGTATATTCCTAGTTTATAAGCTTATATGTCCCTAACTCCTTGAAAAAATCAGGTAAACATTAACTAATTGTAATTATTTTAGTAATTATTGAAATGCAGTTGAATAGATTTTAACAAAACTATATTTATCAAGTTTGAGAAATCATTAGAAAACCTGCTACCTAAATTTAAGCTGATTTCTAAAAGTCATGGATGCGAAGTACTAAACATGGAAAACAAATAAAAAAGTGACCTGTTTAACCTGAAACGAAGCTTGAATTTGGCTTGGTCCTAAGAAAGGTTTATTCTTTTAAGAAAGCCTTTCTCTTTGAATGGGCATTTTCTAAAAGTGTTGATTCTTTTGGGAATGATAATGTTCTATTTCATTGTGAAAACTGGATCAGAAAACAGGCCAAACACATACCTAGTTGTACAGAGCATTCCTACCCTGAAGTTTAATTGCATTGATATTATTAGCTTTCAAGGAAGATGGGATGAGTTTTAAATGTAGGAGTATATTCTCCTGTCTTCCTATTCTCCTATTGCAGAACTCTGCAATATACTGGATTCTGTGGATTGTAAGGCCTTTAATGTAGAAATAGTTAAAAAAAAAAAATACAAAAGGTAACCAAATTCTCTATTTTGAAGCTTTCACCTATTAAACTAGATTGTTTATACATTTGTGCTGATATCAGTGGGGAAATCAAAGGCAGTATTCAAAGTTTCTGGAAAATTCTGGATAGATACTAAATAAACGAAGATGTGAGAATATGATGACAAATTGCTTATGTGGATAAGCAGATAACTGCACTCCTTCCTAAAGCCAAAAACTATCTATGGCAATATAGAAAGCACAAGAGCCTCGAGCCTGGTTCTCATTTTGTCTTTGCTTGGTTTCTAAAGCCATAGGAATCAAACCTTTCCATACTTCCACAAAATTCTTCAAGATATATTTCCTTCTACTTCAATGATTTTTTCACCCAAATAATTAAAATAAAGAAAGTGCTATGCAAAGGATTTATTGAAACTATTTTGGCATGTGTTGAAAGGACTGTGTCACTCACAAAATATGTAAGCTCCTGAATCTATACTAAAATGAGGGTGAATTGTGCTGTAGAAAGGCTTTCTAATTTTGGCTTTTACCATAATGGTGGATTTCTCTGTTAGAGTGTTTATAAGAGGACCACTAAAATTATGCAAATCATACACACACACAAAAAAAGACCGCAGTTCTCAAACAGTACTGTGATGTAGGCTGTCTCAGTAGTCTCAGAACCGTTCTCTCTAGGGCAGTCTAGATTAAATCAAGGGTTAAATCAATCTCATGTCTTGTTTGAAAGAAATTTTCATGCTAATTTTCATAGTTACCAGATACTCTTTTACATGCACAGATGCTAAGCTGCTAGGTGTCTGGGTAAGCAGTTCCTAGACACCCACAGATAAACTGGAGATGAGCACTTGACTTGTTTGAAATATTGGACTTCCTGCACCTGTGCAGAGAAATTCTACATCACTGTCATTCTGAGCTTGACATTAAAAACTTGGCATGTGGAAGCTTTTTGGTACTTCTTTTTTTTTTTTTTTTTTTTCTTCCTGCTTGACACTAGCCTAGTTCTTCATCTAAAATCTGACAAACCTGGTGAAATAAAAGAGCTTGTCAGAAAGGAGAGAATCTTACATGGAGTATTGTTTCACGTGTTTACTTGAAACCCACCCATAAAGTACAAAGTAGTATATAAACATACTTCATCGTTTTCAAATGCGATAAACTGGTCCTCAGCCTCTGCTCACATTTTTGGGCCTTTTGGTCCTATACATTTTTTTTCCCGGAACACTTGTCCTGCAACTCACAGAGTCCATAATTCTGAACATCATTTATGACTATAGCACGCTGGTCCCTTTAGAGTGCCTTACTTTTTGTCATTCCTGGGCATAGCTCAAAACACTGCTTGGGGCACTGGTTTTACTGTTCTTGCGGTGGTGTCAGCGTTTGCAGGATTTCTGAAGGCCAGTGGCCATGTTGTGAGCAAGGCAGATCTAGGCGAAAGGGCAGAAGGACTTGCTGACTAAGGGATAAGGAATTCGGCCGAGTCAGATAAGGAGTCAAAGAGTTGAGATAAACAAGTAGAGGGGGACGGTCATGAAACGTAAGGGTGCGTGGACACTGCTAGTTAGCCCATCACACTGTATAGTCAGACGTGTGGACGCGGGGTCTTAACCAATCCTTGTAAAGAAGCACTCGTGTGTTCGGGGAAGCCTTACATATAAGTGCGCTTGGAACCCTGAATAAACCAGCAGTGCTTGATCACATTGATCGTGTCTGGTGTCCGAGACCCCCGCGTCAAGTGTTGGGCTCAACTCTGTCGCCATCATCCTGTTTACTGGGTACCTGACAGAGGCCTTGTTTCTTGCTTTAATCATTCTCTCTTTACATCTTGCTGCACCTTGGCCTATGGGTGTATTTTAGATATCTATAATTTGCAGCTGTATAAACGACACGTGGGATGAGCAGCAAGCTTTAAAAACACTGTGCCATAGTTTTCTATGAATACTGCAATTGTGCTGTGGAAATGCCAAAGCCTAAGATTGATAGATGCTGTGTATTTAGCTATATATCCCACTTTAGAAAACAATCATACATTGTAATAGCTGGTTTGGCATCTCTAAAAGAGCATGGTGACTAAGAAAAGAATTTATCTCTGTATCAAAGCAAGGTTAAGGAAAACAAAAGACCACAAAGAACTCTGAAATCCTGAAGTTATTTACTGTTAATGACTTATCAGCAGTACAGGTGTTTATAAATCTCTTTCTCCAAGCCCTGGATAAATATAGTATATCTTTCAGCTGACTAGTTTTAAGATCATCTGTTCTATCTTTCAATCAAGACCATGATCTAGTGATTAGAGACAAGCTCTGGCAATTAGAAAACCTGAATTGGATTGGCTAGTCACTTTATGATAATTTTTAATTTGGCTTATAAATTCTAATGACAGGTTATTGATGAAGATATAGATAGATGCATAGAGTGAGAAGACAGAAAGCTCTTTTCTCAGAAAGGGCTTTTCATTCAGTGGGTCTATATTAAAAATAAAAGTTATATCTTAGTATACTACTCAAAATTTATGTGATGCTTTATAAACGCTGTAATGTGACCCACAGGTAGGAGCTTTCAAATTCTTGTGAAATCACTGAAGTCAATATGATCCCACAAAAGTTTACAGGATTAGGACTAGAGTCATACATCCCATTGCAGGATCCATTCCTTTCCATAAATAGGTTTAACTTAATAAAGCCAGGCTATCACAGATATACAATGCCCACTCCCTAAGCTGGCTAAATCTTTGTTGTTCAGCTGAAATCAGTACTTCCACAATAGTACAGTCAGTGCTCTACAATACATTAAATTAAATCCCTACTCCAAACGCTAGAGATTAGACAACAATGCTAGAGAAAATAGTTACTTGAGAGTTAATGATGTGGTAAGGAACCTGAGAGAAGGAACCTGAAAATGTTGAACTTAAGGCTGGATATGAAAGAAAAGTATAGAGGGGATTGTTATCAGAATATCACAAATCTCTTTTACAGGAAAAGGAGGCCAGAACCTAGAAAGAATACAGGAATAGAAAGAGGCAACGGGAAAAAACAGGAAAACAAGAGGCATAGGAGTGAATGGAAGAACTTTAAGAAATTAGATAAAAGCCTGTAAAAAAACCCTGTAAATTATGTTAGTTATGAAGTGTTATGAAGTGTTTGTGGTTTTCTTTTTTCTTTTTTGCTGACAGTATGTGGAAATCACTTTAAGCCATCCTGTAAATATTCCCAAAGACAGGTTTTGACACAGACATTGTCTTTTGAAATTATATTAAAATGACCATTTTTTTATTTTTTGAATTGCCCTGTTTCCTTATTTATGCTGATATAGCATTTTTATTTCCAAGGTTTTACATCTGACAGGACTAAATAGAACTCCATATGGAAACCTGACCAGGAACTAGCTCCCTCTTACACCTCAGAGCTTTATATTTTGGGCAATTTGGCCTCTAATTTGGCCTTTTGTTCCAGATTTGCAGCTCTTTGTGTTCCCAAATCTAGTTATGTTCTGTGGTTAATTAGACACTCATTTGCATAATTCACCCAATTGCCTAATAAAATTCTGATAATTTGATATACCTGGCATTAAGCTGTAGAATAAATCTAGCTAGAGGAATCTTTACTATGAGCATTTGAATGTGCCATATTTGTTACCTCAGTTTCTTTTCATGATCTTTACGGTAAGATTACCACCTTACCCTTATCTAGAGAGCCCTCAGTATGCAAACATAAGTACAATGTATATTCACATCAAAGACAAATTTTAAAATGAGATTAATAATATCACATTAACTTTTGCTATTGCAATTACACTAAAGCTGTGATGGACTTGTTTGTACTGTACAAAACCAGTCCAGAAAAAGATGTATGCCTTAGAGCTCTGCAAACTAACAGCAACAACTTTCCGCAAAAGCACTTAAAATAAATTGTGACTGCAGCTTGAATGGAAAACACACATTTTAGGCACAAATACATTTACAGATTGAAGTTTGAAGTGAAAGAGAAAAGAGAAAGGGAAGATTACAGTTTTAAAAACAAAACCCAGAACAAAAGGACAAGCAAAATACTTAAACCCTGTTTACTGTTAGCATTTATTATAAGGATAATCAGATGATCAGGACTTCACTCTACATTTTCAGTATTTATATAACCATTATCTGCATGCAGGAAAGGTTAAAGTTCATGATTTTGGAAAGACATCTATGATACACATACTAAATACATTTTTTCCAACAATTTAATACATTAAGCCTCACCCATTACTTGGAGATAAACCCAAGTACTTTATATGTTATTATTCCTTTTCAAAGATCTTTGCAATGATACTGCATGTCTTCAGTTACACAAAGATAAATAATAAAAGCAAAAGCATATGGCTTGTTGCTAAGTAGTATTCATCATTTACCAAAAGTGAGTGTAGCTCAAATACAGTACCAAGGAGCTTGTAAGATAGCTGCATCTTAAGGCCATAGCTAGAAGATCACACATCTTGGATATTTCTGAAAGTGAGAACAGCTCCTTTTTCTTAGTCATTCAAATTCTCTAAGTAAATCATGTATCTACCTTATAGAAGGATCCCACAGAAAATCAAACTTTGGGCGTGGAATTGGAAAGAATTTTAATCCCCTAAAGTTATTCCCGTTTGGAGCTATTTTCTTCCTGTTTCTGTTGATTCATGAAGGTTTCTGTGGATTCATTTCGTTACTGTATCTCCTTCACCATTTAAGGAAGGTAATTGTCAAAGGGAGTAAAATCTTTTTAAAAGCAATAGGAAAACCCCATCATTTCTTCAAATTCTCTTTGAACTTCAGATATATGTCATTCATAGAACTTTTTCACTACAGTCACCACTTTTTGCAGTCATTCAGATGTTCTGTAGATGATCTCTAAGGTAACTAATGAAAATATCTACAGGATGTTAGTATTTTTTGCTGTAGAATGGTTGTATGGTGTATGCATAGTTTATCATTCCCTTGATGAGGTGCACAGCTGTGAGTGTGGCTTGTTGCCACTTGGAGTCTAGCTAAGCTGCAGTGTTGGTAACTGCAGGTATGAAACCAAATGTATAGGTTATATTTTCTTGGAAGGTTTACTCCTCAGCACAGCTGTCTGATTCCCATTAACACTTGTTGTGTACTCTTTTAAAAAATGAGTCCATCGATCATGAATGGAAGCACAATATCAGTGAGACACACAGATATATAATAAAATACATTTCAAAAAGAAATAATTTAAATAAGGTAGGAGAGGTATTCATCTCACCTGGAGTTAAGAATAAAACTCCAAATTAATGTACTCCTCAGCTGTGGAGATGTGGATATGAGTTTTACAGAAAGTTAAGTAGGGTTGAAAAGCTGCATCTGCATATATGTCTATTGATGTAATTTCATCTCTACTCCCTAAACAATAGAAGTCAATTAATAGTCATAATGAGGATGAATGCAGAGTCTTCACAGTGACTCTGCAATACATGCTTAAGTTATATTCATTGCAAAGATTTAACATACATTGTATATTAAACACATAAAATTAATACTATCTTCCTGCTGTTAAAGAAAATGGGCTTGTCATTTCACTGAACAAATTATAAAGGGCACACTTGGAACTGTTTGGATCTTTTCAGGAATGCTGCGGAGGCAGAAAGCAAGTGGATAAACTTCATTATTTCTTCTTTAATGTGGTCCTTCAAATAGTGAAACATTTCCCTCCCATCTCATTCAATAGGTTTCAAGCCAAAGCCAGCTGCTTGTCCAAAACATTAACACAACATCTTTGGTCATTGAAACCTTCCAGGTAATAAATTAGTCTGGGATTTTTTTATGGTTTCAGGGCTGCAATAAAAATGTTGCTGAAAATGACAAAGTTCTGTGGGATACAGTGTGAAAGGGTAGCAGATACTTCTTTAAAACTCAGTCCCTCCAGTGAAAATGATTGCTTTGGTGGAAAACTGTTTGAATATTTCTAAAAACTTCAGCAGGATTTTTCTCACACTTGGGCTCTGTTTCAGCAATTTGCTCATGTAGTTCTTAGAGAGAGGAAGCAATAAAGATTTTGAAAGTTATTTACTAAATACTCCTCTGCAACAAGAATGATTTATGGCTTGTTCGCACACCATTTTTCAGAGGCAGCTGTGTCAGCTGAAGACGTTACCATCTCACCCACTGCCAACTGCTTGTTAGTGCCTCCTGCCAGAGATTACCATGCCCTCAGGTCCGTCATAGTTTTGCTGCTCTTGTCATTCTTTCCTACCCCATTTCAGTCAAAATAAGATGGCAGCAAAAGTTGACGATTTAAGCTTCTTCTTCTAACCAAATGGCAGGCTTTTAGTACTGAAAGTGGTGTATGATGTGACTCGAAGGAAATTACTGGCCTTAAACTGTGAGGAGGTACTTCAATGTACTTACCAGTTATGATGGGCAAATGAAACTGCTTCAAATAAGATCTTAGGAGTCCCTTCAAGACTCATTTTCCTCCATTGTGTCACAGTGTGATGCAATAAAACAGGAAAAGCTTTGAGAATTTAGTCAATAAATAAGTTTTATAAAGAAATACAGATAATGGCTTCAGAAAAATATGCACTAAATTGTACCAAATGAAGTGTGGCTATTTTTCTGCCTGAGTAGAAAATAAAGAATAATTTTCTACAGTCACTGAAAATTTCTGCAAGTCCTTTGTATGTTTTTCAAACTTTGCTGTTCCAGATAGTATGTAAGTTGGAATGTGCTACGGCATACTGCGTTTTCATGAACACATACTGTGTTTGCGTGACAGTTACCGCAATTCTGTGGAATAATGTTTATTTGCACTTAGAGCAAAAGAAAATGTGCACTGACAGTAAATGTGGAATTGTGAAGATAGCTGAAAATTATGAAACAAATTTCAGCTTCATTCCATATTGCAGGACATTTTTTGTGTGTGTGTGTGAGAAAGGGGCGTTTTCCTTTCTTTTGTTTAACTATTTTGGTTAACTATCCATGTGTGTGATTTGGGAATTTATGTACTGTTTTGTTTGAAAAGACTAAAATGGACAAAATAAATTAGGGAATACTTTGGTAACCTGCTTGATTAATTGACATTAATTAAGCAATATTAATTTGGAAGATGAAATAGAATATTAATGCATATAATTTTCAAATGATAGCAAAAATAGGTGGAAGCTCTCTGAATAATGGGATTAAAATTCAGACTGATCTTGGTAGGTGGAGAAATGTTCCAGAATCAACACAAAGAAATTCAATAAAGAGAAGTACAAAGCACTATACCCATGGAAATGAAACACATAAATAAAAAGTAGAAAGTAACTAAAAAGTCAGGGTGTTCTACGGAAGATGAACATAGAATGAGTAAGTGTCAAGTCCACAGCACTACTGCAGATGAGGCAAGGATATTGCTGGGATACCTTAGAAGAAATGTGGTATAAAATAAATGGAGGAAATCAACCTGCTCTTCTCAGCAGATCTCAGCTGGAGCACTGCAGCCCTATATGAACAAAAAGCATACTGAAATCTTCCCTCATGAACACACAGAAAGTCACACAGGGTTTGTGATTTAAGCTCTTGCTCTGAATTGTAGTTTTTTTTCTGCCTTCCAATGCACAGGAAGGCTAGGCAAATTATCACTTTGTTGATTTATCTTAAATTTTGCCATTAAGTATGTTTAGAAGATAAGGATGAAAAGCAAAAATATTTAATTTCAAAAAAAAAAGGTTGAATAAGAACATGGAAGTTTTCAATTGCATATTGAACAAAAAACTACCCTACGCAGTCCTAAAGCAACTGGTAGTTCTCTAGGAAGGTAGTTCCTGGTAGTTCTCTAGGTCTGTTTTTCATTCATGAATCTGATAATGAACCAAAAGAGTAACAGATCTAAATCTTTGAAAGATTCCTTAAGAGTCGGTAAGATTACCAAAATCAAAATGAGTTTACATGAGTCTTTGAGCACAACTGCAGAATTTCCCAGGCTTTATTTGGGGTCATTACCAGCAGAATCACTCTTTGAAGGCAGAAAATATGAAAAGAAAATATGGTATAGACAAGCTCTTCAGGATTTCAAACAGTTAAAAGCTACACTTCTAACATACTTAACATTCATTTGTGTTATTCCTGCCTATGTAATATAGGTACAACAATTATACTTCTAGTATAGTTAAAGTCTCTGTATGTTATACCAGCCCATATAATACGGATATAATAATCAGAATGTGAGCATCTGTTAACGAAATCCAATCATAAGTCCAAATAAATGTCATAATTATGTATGTGTTTTACAAAAGGCATGATATATGTATTACGTACTATAATGTAATGCTCTGGAATGATAACACAAACCATATATGCTCGAGGCAAAAATAGGCCTTTTGTGCTTGCTATAAACAAGCCTTTGACCAAATGTAGTGATAATCCAGATGCTGGTACAAGATGCATACTGGTAAACTAATTCCTTACAGTTGCTTTTCCAGGCTTATGCTATAGCTATTTGTTAGCAACAAGGTGTAAGCAGCAAAAAAAAGTTTTTTTTTCAGTATGCTTTTGAAAAGGAATGTAACTCCTGTGGTAAGTGCATGAATGTAATGGGTTTACCAGGAAGTAAGAAGAAAATAGAAAATTATGGAGAGTCCTTCCAAAGCTTTGTTTGCTTTCTTGGTTCATTTTCTACTCCTCTGCCATTGGCACAAAACTAATATAGGCTGTATTTACTCGTGAAGCAACTAAGTCTCCAGTTATTGTTTGTATGGTAGTGACTATGACCTCTGTATTTAAAAAGTGCAACTACTTCAGAATGTAGTGAGTTTTCTTGTCCCTTACAGAATTTCTCTTATATTTTTGTTTAGCAGCAAAGCTAACATAGATGTAATTAAGGAAGTGTCAAACAGATTTTCTGATTAAAAAAAAAAAAAAAAAAAAGAAAAGAAAACACATACACAAGCCAGAGGAGGGCAGATCACAATCTTCATGAAAGAGGGCTGGAGAGGAGAGGTTGTGCAACACTCCAAAACAGAGAACTTTCCCCACTACATAATCCCCATCCCTTTCTGCCAGCTGGCTACGGGGCGTACAGCACATGAGCTGGTAAGAAGCATACTTTGATACATAAGAAGCATACTGTGATACATTTGAGGGGATTTGTGGTGGTCATGTATAATTCATTCATCCCAAGGTGCACTACTGCATCTGTTAGCTGTAGTACTACAAACAGTGATGTTATAATCTAAATGTCTGACAGAATTTCTATTATAAACAGATTTTATAACTCAACTATAAAAATTCATTCCAGAATGAAATTTGGCAAACTAATGCAAAGCTACAGTTTTATCTTCCAAATCTTGGCCAGACAACAGAGTGGACTTGACCAATTAACAGAACTGAACTCATCTGCTGGGAATTATCATGGGTCATCAGCAGCAACACCAAGATGGCCAAAAAAGAGATGTGCTCCTCTGGCTGAACCATCACAGATTAGTTGGAAGCTCTTAGGTTTAACACAGCTGGATTTGTCTTTTTGGACAGAAGTAAAATTTGAAGTGCTTTGGCATCAGCTGTTTTGGCAGATTCTGTGTTTTGAGTTTTTCATTTTAATTTTTCTCCTTCTAAGAATGATGGCTTCAGTTACTGAGAAACTGGTTAAGACTAATTGCATTTGGTATTTAGAAAAGCAAACACCAACACTGAAGCCAGATGAGGTCATTGCTGATTTTTAAAATTTTACTATGTAACTAAGGATTTTTTCTGAGGGATTTTACTTCTTGCAGTACAATAGCTCCTATATTTACCCTAACAGATAGCAAGTGGATTGGTCAGTGTCTATGACTTTTGAATCAGGTTTGCTAGGTGTAGTCCATTTGTAGGAAGACACATTTATTAACATTTGTTAAATTTTACAAATAGGATTTCATCTCAGTGAGATAATGGTAGGCAGATAATCAATTATTTTTGCACTTTCCATCTCCTTCTCTATCCCTGTAATTATTAACAATAATGTCAGATTCTCTTCCGAAGAAAACTTCTATGGTGGCAGTGATTGGTTTTACCTTTTTCTCAGAAAAAAGGGGCATTTTACTCTAAGATAGCTATCAATAAACAGAAACAAAACAGTAACTTGTCATTAGAATACCTGTCGGCCACCTTATAGTCAGAATAACTTAGTAATAGATAAAAATCTGTCTATCTTTTGTTCTTTGAGAACTTTTCCTGAAGATTACTAGTCTGAGCTAGTCAGTGTAAAAGTACACTTCTTTACTTGGTGAAGACTTAATTTCAGTCCACACAAGATTTAAGATATGCACTGAGAACACAGTTCATTATCCTTTGATGCCTAAAAATCCCAGATGAGATTTTTAGGGGGTGAGGAAGGCCTATAAAGGATAATTTCTTGATTTATTATGGAAAGGCTGCCAATCTTAGCATAAACTAAGCATATGGCAGCATATGGCAGATCTACTCTTGAAAGACAGTTTATAGCTGAAAAATTGCAACATTAACATAAGCAAAGCTAACTATCACAAGTTGAAAATGGGGTGAAAGCTTGTCACACTTCTGCAAATTAGATTTAAACCAAAAACCATTAACTAGTTCTTTCTGCATGCTTGTCCATGACAGCAGGACTTATTGCATTCTCTTGTAATGTTCTGCTAACCCTTCCTGCATCTTGGCTAAATATTGGAGTTTCCATGATGGAATCTCAAAATTTCATCTTTCCAAAATTTGTTATGGTGCTAACTGCAGTTGTAATACAGTGACCAATTTTTAGTGCTTAAAACTGATATGCTTGATAATTGAGAAGTCTTTGAAAAAGACAGTTGGAGAAGACATCTACATCATCGATGTGAAGTGCATCAGAAAAATATGTCTTTGTATGCACTACTACTATATTATACTTTATATGCTAACTGCTAATATTGTTTATAACTAATATAAAAATAAACAATATAAAAATCTTTATTTGTAGACTTTTGTGGAATGATATTCTGCTGATTCTATCTAGTTGCTCATCATCATACATCTGAAATCATCTAATTATAAAAAGATCAAGGTCATAATATGCATGCAATTATAGCAGGAAAAATACAGGACAGTGTTGACTAGTGCACCAAATCTAGATGTATTTTATAGTCCCAGAGTCTGTCATTCTAAGCTGAAGTTTGTGAAGAACAGGTAAAAAACCTGCACTGCTCCTGACTGTGCAGTTTGTCCTATGGTTAAAGCATTTCCCTCTACAGAGCTACCAATTCACCATCTCTCAAAAGTGATATATCCATGTTGAAAATAATTTAAATAAGCTAATTTCTCAGAATATTAAATCTGAGGAGGAACAATGAAGTGTGGGGGAAGTTTAGTGAAAAAAGGCAGAATAAACAAATTTCACAGCTAATAAAATACTATGGCACATAAACCTTCTCTCCCATATAGTATTGTATAATGATAAAGGCAGAGAAGATTTTGAAAAGACTATTCACTGACAAATGTAGTGCGTCATGCTCTTTAATGGCTGCCAGTCAAAGAATCACAGAATCACAGGATCGTCAAGGTTGGAGGGGACCTCTAGAAATCATCTAGTCCAACCCCTCTGCACACGTAGGATCACCTAGAGCACATGGCACAGGACTGCATCTAAGTGGGTTTTGAAGATCTCCAGGGAAGGAGATTCCACAACCTCTCTTGGCAACCTGTTCCAGTGCTACGTCACCCTCACTATCAAGAAATTTTTCCTTAAGCTCCTGTTGGATTTTTGGTGCTTCAGTGGCCATCACTGTAAAGAGACCTGCCTCATCCTCCTCACTCCCTACCTTGAGGTATTTATACATACTGATCAGGTCCCCTCTCAGCCTTCTCTCCTCCATGCTGAACAGGCCCAGCTCTCTCAGCCTCTCCTCATAGGGCAGATGTTCCAGGCCCCTGATCATCCTTGTGGCCCTGCGCTGGACTCTCTCCAGCAGCTCCACATCCCTCTTGTACTGGGGGGCCCAGAACTGGACACAATACTCCAGATGTGGCCTCACCAGGGCTGAGTAGAGGGGCGGGATCACCTCCCTCGACCTGCTGGAGATGCTCTTCTTAATGCACCCAAGGATCCCATTGGCCTTCTTGGCCATGAGGGCACACTGTTGCCTCGTGGTCAACTTGTCGTCCACCATGACGACAAGTCATGGTCCTTCTCTGCAGAGCTGCTCTCCAGAAGGTCGTTCCTCAGCCTGAACTGATGTCTATGGTTATTCCTCCCCAGGTACAGGATCTTTCACTTGGCCTTGTTGAATTGCATGAGGTTTTTCACTGCCCAGTTGTCCAGTCTGTCCAGGTCCCTCTGGATGGCAGCGCAGCCATCTGGGATATCAGCTACTCCTTCCAGTTTTGTATCAGTAAGCTTGCTGAGGCAGCACTCCATGCCTTCATCCAGGTCATTGATCAATAAATTGAATAGGATTGGGCTGAGGACTGACCCCTGGGGGACCCCGCTAGCTACAGGCCTCCAACTAGACTCTGCACCTCTGATCACCACCCTCTGAGCTTTGCCACCCAGCCAGTTCCTAATCCATCTCAGGGTCCACTCATCTAACCCACACTTCCAGTGCTTGTCCAAGGGGAAGCTGTGAGGGACTGTGTAAAAAGCCTTGCTGTTACTTCCTTGTTGAAGACACAATGACTCCCTTGTCTTTGTGATGCTATTTAAGGCATTTGTAACTGATAAGAATAAAGTGTTTGCCCTTCCATTTGTTGCAGCAATTTTCTTACTAAGGGGAACAAAATGACCCCAAAGGGAAGTCAAATGCAGAAAGCATGTTCAGCATCTGTATGCAGTGTGTTTTTATTATTCATCCTAAAGTCCTTAGATCAATAGACAATACCTTGAAAACATCCACTTCGGTTCCTTCTAAAAGAAAGAAAAAAAAAAAAAAGCAATGAATCAAAGGTGTTGCAGACATGAAAAAGGCTGAATTTTATAGCAGGTTGGAGCATTTCACAGCATGGAAGATGATTAACAGCATGTTAGATAATGAGGTAAGTGCCATAAATGAGTTTACATTCTGCACTGTAAATACTCAGCAGAACTGATGTCTGAACAAGGAAATCAAGATTACAAATGGGTATTTGGACCAAACCCAGTATGCTGTCAATCACTTGTTTGTGTTTTGTTTTAAGAGGAAGGCCCAAAATTAATTGTTTATCTATTTATTTATTATTTTAATCCGTATGTTTCACTGTCCCTGAAAACTTCCTCTTCTTTTAGGAGGATGAATAAATTTTATAATTTTTGCCAGAAAAACTTGAAAACTAATTTTGATTAAATCTATGATTAAATCTATGCCTTTGTAGTATGAATTATTAAGAAGCAAAACTAAGGCACTTAAACAGTTTTATAATGCATATTCATGAAGAACATTGTATGTAATGAAAAGACCAGAGAAGAATTTCCTTAAACAATATATGACTATTCTTTGGAATTCAGATTTACCTATTGAATCCAAGGCCATACTGAACCCAAGGATTGAGATATGGATTAAATATTTCCTGGGTTAATGAGATACATGCAGGAAAAAACAGACAAATATGTATTCTTACTGTTCTGCTCATAGGCTAGGTACAAATTGATATCTGTAAAGAGGACATTTCCGTAATTGTTTACTTTAAGGTTTCCTGGATATTTTTCAGATTAGCGATTGTCAAGAACTGTCAGAAATTCCATTCATAGCTAGAAGTAATTCTGGTGTTAAATCCTGGTGCTACTTTTCTGTTAAGGTTTAGTCTTTTAACTCTTCTCTTTGAATGCTTACTGTTCACAAATCAAGATGTCTTTGTGCTGGCTGTGTATGTAAAGAACAATCTAATATAATTCTGTTAAACATGCCACCAACCAATGTGGATTTGAGAATATATCTAATTATGATACTCTGCTTGATGAATTAACTATTTGGTGTCAATCCTGAATTTTTGTCAGTGATGTTTATTAGTCTGCTGACTTTTCTGATAGGGGCATGTTTTGCCAGAATATGAGTAAGGGGACCACAAACCTGTTTCAGTCTGACTCGTAAGAACTGTCAGAAAGGAATGGCTTTTCATATGAGCAGCTCTCAGACATACCTGCATGAAAGGTTTCCGACTAATTCATACTTTCATGTCCCAGAACTTTATACTATGTCTTTATTTATTTACCATCCTTACATTAAGATAGTAAATTCCAGATATAAATAAGGTAACATTTATGAAGATAAGGTTATTCTGCTGTGAAAAAAATCACATAAAACTTCCATCAGTCCACACAAATAATCCTATGTTCTAGTCTCCTGAAATGATCTGTCTCCAGAAGATTGGAAACTGTTGAGCATAAACTAGTGATTCTAAGCAAAATAAATCATTACAATTACTTGAATGGATATTCAAAAATAAAGATTATAAATATCTGCATATATAAAAGATAACAATAGTTATATGTATTTCCTGTCAACTTTGTAATTATTACACTGACATTTGTTCTGAAATGGCTGAAATAAAAATTTTTAAATATAGATCTCTTCATTGGAATATATTGCTTTAGGAAAAACTGTGACACTGCTTCTTATATTTCGTTTTGTCCTCTGCATATATACTAGCTCTACTTGTAAAGTTTTTTTTTAAGAAAATACATAGAAAAAATGAGACAGCTCTGTGCTTCTTGGCATAAATTTCCAGTCTACTTTTCACACATGGAATATGTGCAGAATGTATTAAATTTCACTGAAGATATAGGAACAGATTAAGCAAAGGTCATTCAATAAAAATAGGACATTCATACTAACAGAACAATAAAACTATGACAGCAGAAGACAACCAACAATACAGTAAAAACAACTCAGATGCACAGAGAAAGAAAAACCTTTATGTGATTAAAGCCAGATTGATACATGACTGCAAGAGTTGAATAGGTCAGCAGTGACCAAAAATGCTTATAAAAATAGAATCTTATTTCCACAAACTGGAAATCTGTCAATGTAACTATACTATTTCCACCAAAGTTGGATAATCCACATAACCCATCTGCAAACTGACTAAGAAATAAGCTATCTCTGCTTTCATCTATAGCGATCATCAAACTGGAGCTGGTTGAGAACCAAGTACAGGCTTCTTGGCTGAGAATCCCTTGCCAGTTCAATTCAGAGATTTAATTTTATCAGCTCCTGCAGTTCTACAGAGGACGAGAGTGATATTTTTCAAGAAAATAGATCCCAAGAATGATTATAGAAACAGATGAAAATAATCTTAAAATTCCCTTGAATACAAATAGGAAACCAAGTATTCAGAGTAACTGAAGAAATCCAGTAATGTGTTCCTAGCAAAGTCAGGACATGACTCATTTTTTATGTCCTGGTGTTTCCAATTGCTAGTATTTTTCTCGTGAATTTATAAAGGAATAAATTCTTCTCTTACTCCTCCCTGTGAAATATACAGTACTATTTTTCTTTCATTATCTTTTTTTTTTCTATTCTCTAGTGCGTTCATTAGATCTCTTTTTTTCCAGTCAGAGAATTCCGTAGCATTGACTTCTATTCCTGTTTTTTTCATTAAACTCTATATTCTTGTCTTTCTTGTGCAAGATTAAGAAATCATCCTTTAAATAAATAAATAATAAAACTCAAGTGTGCTTTTTCTATATGCTTTTCTTCATTCAAAAATGGAGAGAAAATAATTTAAATAAGCTAACTAGTATATCCAAATACACTTTTGTCATTTATCGTTGACTTAAAGTGGACCAAACAGGTTTTGAACTTTATTAATCCTCACACTTTTGCCATCTTTCCATGTTTCCCATCTGAGTGTATCAAGAATATTCCAAATATTCAACTGCAAGATATTTCATAAGTCCTCTTGCGGGTAAGCTGATTTTTATGACCCCCAGTCATAATATACATATGTGCACATAATTTGTGAGTTGCCAAAAGCTTGAGGCAGACACAGGAATAATTTTTTCATTTCTAGGAGGTGACTTATTACTGTTCTTAGTAACAAATAATAATAATAGCAACTAAAGGAAGAAATTTTCTGTCAATAAGATATGTGCATTTATTAGACTGCAGCTAGGAGTATTTCAAAGTATATTGGCAATGTAAAATCACTTACTAACGAAAAAGTAGAATATGCACAGATCCCTTTTTCTTATTGTGGTATTAATCACAGAATCAGTCCAAATCAATAGACTTACTCCTACAAAATCAAATATAAATCTACAGATCAACTCATAGCTTGAATAAGGAAATCACTATTCCTATGTAATTTTTCACAATCCAAAGAAAATGTCATCCTTCAGTTGCCCTAATCATTTGCTATTAGCCTGATGTAGTGTCAAAAATGGAAAACTATAACAGCAGAAAAGAGAAAAAAATAATATAACCTAAGACTGAGTGTCCCACTTTCCATTTCAGCGGAGAGAAAATAAGCAGCATAAAGCTTAGAAACAGGAAATAAAAGGATTAATAGGTACAATGTTTCCAGAGATTCCTTCGAGACAGTATATGCCATTTTACATAGGTCACTATCCGCATATAACAAAAGCACTCTTCAGTTACATGAAAAGAACTTGGTTAGTAACAGTACCCCTTCTTAATGAGTGTGCATGGTCTCCCTCTCTGAGTAGCTCCTTTAATTATTTTTATCTCTAATAATCAGGAAATATCAGGACACGAAACTTATTTTTATATAGCTTTGATTTTTTTTTTTGTAATCATAAATATGTGATAAAAAGCATTGCAAAGACAGCCAACTTTAATGCTGTTGTATGTAAGACCTAAGTCACTCACCTTTGTACCATTAGCTGCCATGCAATGTCTGGTTCTTTAGCTGGCTTTAGAAGGCTTCTTTTTTTATGAGTGTTTTATGATGTTCCTTGGTTGTACAGTATTTTTACAACTGTTGCAAATAGACACAAATGCCATAAATTACTGGAAAAATCATCCTCAACTCCCTCCAGGCTTAATAAGGAACAGTAACAGAAAGGGGAAGTGTGTAAGTGCCACTAAAGCCTGTTTGATGAATTCCACATGTAGGCGCAAGTTCAGTTCTCAGTGTCAGAGCCATTACAAAAATATAAAATTCCATGCCCTGTTCTTAATTTCTCATTAAAAAAAAAAGGAAAGAAATGAAAAAAGAGAGCTAGGCTAATGAGCATCCTTATTAATTAATTCCCATTGTAATTTTCTTGAGAGATTTTGAAATTAGCCAAATTCTGTGATTGGCGGATATTAAAAAAAAAAAAAAAATCCTCTTTACTTTGGTTCATGGCACCTGAAATTTATGTAGGAGTAATGAACCATGGTCTTGAATACAGGACATAGAAACACATTGTGCATTTGCTAATTGCAATTAATACATTTAATCCAGTTAAGTGTACATATGAGCAATGATTCATGCACAAATGTAAAGTTAAGTAGAGAAAAATCAAGTGAATGCTACTGAACTAGACTATACTGAAGAAAGTAAAACCCTCAAAGAAGACAATGCATCAAAGAGAATTGAAATGCTGAACTCAAATGAACATTGCCCAGACCCTGCTCGGAAAGCGAGAAGATGATTTTCCTGGAGCAAGATGCAGTACTTTAAGTAATTCAATATCAGTTCCTTTAAAACTAATTATCACTTAGTGTTTGCACCATTAGCCTAAGAAAGCACAAATTTACATGACAGTTGTAGCATTTATATTATTTTTTCATATAAGTTGTTGAAAAATTCACATAATCTTTTCCTTTCTTTTTTTCTTCAATAACTTAAAGTATTCTTGATAAAATAGTTCTCTGGAAATGCAGGTTTTTATTCCAAAGATAAAAAATTATTTGCTATCAAGCTGAGCTGAGCTCAGCTTAGTTACTTTATAAAATTCCAAACCAGAAGGTTATTTCTAATTCTGTTGTTCTCACCTGAAAATCACAATTTTTAAGAAACATATTTCTCCATGGCATGTTTTTTCCCAAAGATACACTGTCTATCAGCACTTAGGTAGCAATACTTTTTTATGTAGTATAATTCAAATCCAGATTATTCAGTCTCAAATCCTATTTCCAGAGACAGTTTTTGCCATTTAAACTGAAGTTTTACCACTGAAGCCTCTCATTCATAGCAATCCTGTATCTTTACCACTAGAATTAGAACATGGCAGCTGAGGGCAGAGGAGTCTTGTTCCACATAAATATAAATTCCTATATTCAGTAGGATTTATGAAGGAAAAGATGTCCATCTTGTCTCCTTAGTGATCTCATAGGTTCCCTTATAATGAACTCTGCCACTGTCCCAAGAGACATTTTTTTATCAAGGAGATGAGATTGCATACACTGGAAATCTGAATTTAAGCAGTGATAAAGAATATCACTGGAATACCACTGGAAAAGAATAAGCAGGATACAAGCTTAAAAATCATCGAATAACATAGGCACAGCTGTATCAAAGAGCACTTATTGTGCGTTCTCATTTACCTCTGGACAGTCAGCTCTAATGCATTTGTCAGTGCATCCTGTATTCCTGCCAGTTGCAACTGTCTTTTTTTTTTAATCTCTCGCTATAGAAGATCAAATTTTACAATATAGATACCCAGGATCAATTTATCAGTTTGTCAGATAATTAGTAGGCACGCTGATAGACACCAAACGTGCCAAAAATTCCTACATATTTGTATGCAAATTTGCTCATCAAGTCAAGATTTCTGCAAGTAGAGACAGTTGGGAAGTGTCATCCTCTGTTTGCTGAGGATGTGTTTTATTAACAATAGATCATGTGTGGGCTTTGCCTGCTATTATTTATTGGCACTATTCCATATCTAATTTAAAGATTGCAAAGAAAAAAATAACATTGTATGCAATATAGTCCATTAACTGAATCCCAGAAATAGATGCTGGGGTACCTCAGGAAATTCTAATTTTTAACACAGGTAAAATTTTATCCTATTACTATTTACTTGCTTCTATTATAATAATCTTTAAGTTATTCAGATTATTTTTTTCTTCTGTATTTTTCCCAGTGCAATTCTTGCAGCTGTATGTAAAAATTTTGTTCATAAAAACATTTTCACATGAAACAGGTTTCTCTACTTTCTATTTCACTGTGATAAAATAATACCTCTGCACAATGGCCTATTGCAAATTCTCCATTAATATTTTATTGAAGCTAATTTAGATATTTGTATTGTTTGTGCATAGAGGAAGTCTGCAGAAAATAACATGCTCAGCCCTTGCAGAGAAGACGTGTCATATAACTCAATATCTTACATCCCATCTGACTAAGAGAAGACACTAATAATTCAGAAGAATAACAACAAACTTCATTCATTCAAAAGACATGCAAACAGTGGGTTCTGAAATGCACAGAATGAAAAATGTTGAAGATTTAACAGCAAAGAGTAATATTTAATTTTTCAAAAACAAGGAATATGTTGGGCCAAGTGCATTTCTAAAATAGGAGTAATTAAGTTCCACAATGCATTAAATATGAGGAAGAAGATGGATGAGTTAACTATAAATACAGAATTTTTCATACAAGCTCTTTAAAGCTTTAAAATCTCATGCTTTATAACTGAGCAACTTGAAAGGATATTGAATTATTAAAGCTTTCATATCATGACTGCCAAGCTCAAGCCTTCTACGATCTGGTACCTGCCATAATGTAGCTATTTGGTGGCACTGGCCTAGGATTGCTTAATTCAACCAAATCTAGTTTAGGGGCAGCTCACAATGACATGCCTGTTTGCAGTTTCATCAAGGAGGTCTGAAATATGATTGTCAGGAGACTGGCCTATCTTCTCTTTGAACTACCTATTCACATGTGAAGGTCATTTATAAGGCACTGCAGAACAGGTTGTATCATTAACACCTCTGACAAATACTGTCATTACAAAAAGTGGACTATGAAATTCAGAATAAAATTTGTGCACTTTTGTTTAGGAGTTAAGGAATATCCATCCTGGAAGGCATTCAAAGGACAATGTATATATGGAATCTTAGAACAATCCCCACAAGTCTGGCCAGAAGCAGGCAAATACACAGATAAACCCTTCCATTTAACTCTTTCACTGAACGTGAGAGAATGCATTTAAATGCTGCAACATTTTCATTGTATAGCTCATTATTTGTATAATACTTGCATCTACAGCACCTGTAAATAATATAGCAGATTTGCCTTCCTTCAGTGTATTTAGTATACTCACATTAGTTTGTTTTCCTTCTCAAAATAAGAGACACTTCTTGCATGTGTCATTAATACTTCAGCATATATTAAGTCTCAATACTCACATTTCTAAATACATATACTAGATAAACAAGTATATGTTTCTATGTGGTACAGAAAAGTAGGGAGAGAAGAAAAAATGTGCAAATAAGATCTCTGTAAATCAGTGAAGTCTACACTTTAATTTGCTTACAGAAACCAGTGCTTTGCCTAGGGGTAAAATTCAGTTTGTGCCTTCTTTTCTCATTGCATAATTATGTTTTTGCTCTATCACTGTATGTATTACCATTATCAAACTACTGTATATTTGTTGTTTGCCTTTAGCTAAGCAGAGGTCTCAGCTAATGCAAGGCTGAACAGCATCAAGACTACATTAGAAAGGGAATGTTTTATTTAAGGACTCAGCTGGTAACTTCCTACCATATTTCCCCTTTCAATTTGCTTGCACTAATTGTCAAAACCTTTTCTTTTATTCCAGAAGTACAGGTGCTACAAATGTTTGCAGATGAGACCCAATGGCCTGGCTGGTAACCATGACACTTTGTCATCTCACTGATACTTCTCGCAAATTTTTCTTGTACACTCCAGTTGATTCCTTCAGCCTCAAAAGTTTCAAAATGTCAACAGTTTGCCTGTATAGGAAGCTGGTAGAAGGAATGTTTTGAAATGTCCAGAATTTGTCAGATTTCTTCATTTCAGTAACTAGTGAAACTCAAAATTAGGAAGATGCATATATGTATTCTAAAAGCATAATTTCTATGTATGTGAACTGCTTGAAACTGACTTATGAAACTTCATAAATTATGAAAATCAGACATTTTCTGAAATTGACAAATTTTCTCACTTTTGAGTCATACATAACTTTCATTTGAGCTCAGATCCACCATAAAAACTACAATCTAACACTATTGTAAGGGTTAAACATTGATCTTGCACTAGACTCTGTAATTCAAATGTGTATAGCCCTGACTGCTCTACTCTATAGTCATAGGAGTGGATTTTACTCATTTTGACAATATAATTGATTTTGGTTCTATCATTTTCAACCAGGCATCTTGTGGGAGTTAAGTTATGACAAACTGGGGCTTTAAACTTAAATGCTTGTTGACAAAAGCTTGAATGTCTCCCTGTCATCAGCGACTTTACTGAGGCGTTAATATTGGTCTCAGCATCGAGTGACGTTTTGAGAAAGAAAGAAAATTTTACATAAAGGTAGAGAAGGAGAACATCTTAAGAAGATTATAAACTCATTGGAGAGAGATACATTGCTTATACAAGGCTTAAGATCAATGGCATAATGCACAATAATGCCAAAAAAGTATTCCTTAATTAGGGTCTATTGACTAGGCCTACAAGAAAATTGATGGAACTTCCTCCTGCTATCATGATTTAAAAAAAGGTTATTATAGATTCTAGAAATTATATTGTTTGGAGCAAGCCAGTAGATGCTGAGTGATAATATGAATGGCTTTTTCAGACATTTTTATAGGTTTGCATTGTTAAAACATCACATCTTTTGCAAGAAATAGCAAAATTACACAAGCAGCAAAACTACTTAATTTTTTTTAGAAGTTACTTTCTTGTACTACCCCACATATAATAAAAAAAGTAGTTCTTAGCTGTAAAACCAAATTTAAAAGATATTCCTGCCATCATTGTTAAGCCTAGAAGAAGAGCCGTAGGATCTTTACTCACTAGCCATATGATTCACATATGAGTGAAAATTAAAAAAAAAAAACAGACTTTGTACTCATTTTTATTCTCAGAAATAAGAACTTGCCTACATCCCACCTAGTAGTAAATAGAAAAATGTTTTATCTTCATTTCCCCTCTTGCTTTTAAATCATCTCTGCATCTCCAGCACTGGCCAGCATATTAAACATTCCTTGAAAGAGGAAGCACACACATAATAACTAGATCTATTGGTTCTTAATTAATTATTCCTTCCATATTTACAGATAGGATTTTGATTTTCATTCATAATAAGATGTTGCATACCAGAGCATGGATGATCTTTCGTCAGGGTCTTGACCTGGAAGAGGCATGAAGAGTGATTAAAATGAAGGATGAATTTGAGACTATGCAGAAATTTCTAAAAATAATTCCAAAAGAGGATTAAATGGCACAAAAGTGTTCCTGCCTCCTGTAAACAGAACCTTGCGAACTGAGCTGTTTGTTATATATCATGATTTGTAGTAGCAAAATATTAGATCATTCTTATATTTGCCTTTAGCATTCCTGAAGCTGCTTATATGGCCTATGAGTACCTGAGGCCGAGCTAGTTTACCCTAGGTTTACACAGAGAGTTAGTTTACACATGACTGTCATGTGAAAAGACAAATCATTGCTTGGAGGAAAAAAAAAGTCATGCTTTAGCATGTACTAATGGAAGGAAATCAGATGTTTAGAATAAATATAACTACATGAATTCCACCATATTAAAAGCATACAACTTCTAGATGCATTCTAAAGCATTTCAGTTACACATGCAGCTTCACTCTGATGCATAATCTCATATGAAGGAGTTGGGATTGGGGTCAAATTGGTGAATTGAATAATGGTCATATCACCAAATTAAGCATACATAGTCAAAACTAGTTATTTGTTATATGAATGTAAAACATCTATGCAGATAAGCGGTATGGTATGCAAGGGAGTTTTTTCCTCTGCAGGGTATAATCTTGGTAAGCAAATGTCTACTTCTTTGACACTGAAATTTGTTAAGAAAGAATGTGCATATGTTAACTGTGCATTCAAAGAATCCTCGTGTTTGCAAATAAGTAGAGTGAAATAAAGGGAAACAAATTAAAAAACACTGTTCTTTTTGATTAAAGCAGCCCATCTTCATTTTTACTTCCTACTATCACCAGAGTTCAACTTTAGCATGCAGTGGAAGTCTGGCATTCTCAGATTACTAACAGCCTGAAAAGATATCCTGCTGGAATATGCTCCTGTGATACACCTTTAAAATCAATAGCTGCCAGCAATAATTTGTTGCACATTAAGTTAATGATCTACTGGTGTAGGTCGTACAGTATATACCAAGCTGTTCTATCAAAGACAAAATTGAACTCTGGCAACAAATATAAAGACAAGTCACTCACCTCCATAAAGCAAGGACACTTACTCAATTGGAAGAGGGTATAGATTTCTTTCCTCATCCCAAACTATGTGATAATGATAATATATTATCTTTACTAGTGTGTCTCATTTAATCCAAAACAAAAATGATAATATACCATCTGAAAGAAGGGATTGATGTACAACCTGAGGCCACAAAGATGAGTATTTCAACCAGTTATCTGTTTTCTATTCAACCACTGCCACATAAATCAGAGAAATACTACCCAAGGTGATGTGGTCACTGGTATCTTTACAGTAAAAAAATATTATAAGTACACGTAAGTACTTTTACCCAGTTTATAAGGCAAGAACAAACCTGATGGGGAGTATCACTAGGCTAAAGTTATGCATCTACATAGCTTTATAAAGGTATACATTATATGTGCTTACTGAACTGCCATAAGGATATGAGAGGTGATTGACATCCAGAATAATCCTTCATCTGGACAGCTTTAAACAGACATACAGTAGTCGCTTTGGCTGATTGAACTTCTACAGAAACAACAGGCCAGATATGAAAACCTTTGCAAAATACACACATTCCCACACAGCTGCTATCTATACAGTGACATTGAGATTAAAATAGAGGAAATGCTGTTGTCAGAAAAGTAGCCCAAAGATCCTTAAAGCACCCATCAGCTGTTACTGCAGATATTGGCAACACAGAGCTAAGTTGCATGCAGGCAGAGGACTTATGAGGCCCTCCTGATTCATCTTTAGGACAGTGCAGGAAGAAAAGAAGTAGAAATATATTGCCAGTGATTAACACAGTGAGGGAGTCGGCACTAAAAGAAAAAATAAAAGATATTAAATGAGTCAGTGTGTTTGCTGAGTAATAAACAGGATTAGTTTTCTTATTAAGGTACTTCTTTCTTCTATGGTTTGTGCTTTAAAGAATTAGCACAATTAACCTATGCAGCTTCATTCAAAGAAGAATAGATTGGCTCAAAAATATGCATGTGCACATATGTACCTACACATACACCTACCAAGAGAATAAAGGTAATATAGTATGTCTCATGAATAGATTTCCTTTGAAACTTCAGGTCAAACCATAAATGCACAGATGTTTCAAGGTTTACATATGAAAATCTTGAAAGATACATGATTTATGTATTTGCATTTTATAACCCTTTTTATGATGGGAACAGAGTGAGGTGAATTTTCTGTAAGTAATAAGCTATGAAATGTTGAAACATATGCTGAAATGCTCAGTGTCTTGAATTCCAAACTCAGTTGTTATGACTTATACTGTACAGCTGGACATATTTAACTTCTGTTTAATATTTTTTTCATTATCAAATATTATTATTAATCCCTTAAGAAGATGTTCAGAATCAAAATATATTCTTACACGGCGTCTTTATGAAGGAAAAAAACTGCATGATTTTTCTTAGCTGCATTTCAAGAAAGTCTGGTAGCTTAAAGAAATACAACTACTTGTTAAGCAAGAAGAAGTTTAAGAAGTTGTTTTAGACAAGTATGCAGAAGTCTGGACACATCTAAACCCTTTAGAACTTTGAAGTCTTCATAGAAGTAGACTTTACATCATGTCTGGTGCCAGGACAGGAAGTTATAATGACAAAAGAGTTGCCAGTAGCATTAGGACATTTTCACTGACTCGTATACCTGGAAGAAATGACAAAATTAACCAACTGGTGTCATTATTTGTGACAGTTGTGCTGTTGTAACAGCAAGGATAAAAGATATAAACTGTTTCTTTAGAGTAAAACTGTTTTTGTCTACATTTCTTCCTGATTCTTCTTCTTGACCTACCAAACCCCAAACTCACATACTGCTTGGGCAGTGCAATTTAGACATCTTCCTCTGGAAATGAAGAATAAGTCCTCTCATTTCTTTTTTCATTCTTAACATTCTGTGTTAATGTCACAAATATACTTTAATATATTCATGGAAGCAATTATTGTTTTTCCCCAGTAGATTAATGCATGTATAATTTCTAGTTATAGGCAGACAAAAATAAATAAATAAGCAACAGGACATCCTCGTGGAAAAATCCCAGGATGAGTCATTTCTGTCCAAGACTTGAAAATCTGTATTGAACAATCATTGTTGACTAACAAGGAGTATTTTAGGAGTGAATGTTGTGCCAGTCAAAACAGAGGAGGGTGCCACAAAACTTATTAATGCAGCCCGACTCGGGTGTATTTTGCCATTTCAGGTAGTTCTAATGGACAGTGAGCTCTTTTATCTTCTCTCTGAAGTACCATACCAGATTTCATACTTTGTAAGCAAACAACAAAGGTCTTCATCACCTGAAATCAGCCATATCAATTCTTCAAAAATATTCATCCTAATTCTTCAAATACACACAGCAATGCAATGTATTCTATTAAATTCCCATAGGAATCGCAGATACCAGTAGGACTTTAGCAAAGTGATCAACGAAGGTATGGAGTGGGGTGGAGCAGGGTGAAGCTGCTGAGAGAACAAATGAAAAGCAAGTTGCAATTAACTGTTTCTCATGTGCAAAAGTGTTTAGGGGATCGTGTTGTAGGCGACAGTTATAAATAGGATAAGCTAAAAATAAATAAAAAGCTCTACAAAAGAAAAAGGATTTAAGAAGTGGCATATTTGATCAGAAAGACTCAAAATTATGGGTTATTATATTCCTCTTAGTGATGAAATAGCATAGCTGGGTTCACAGTTATTTCTGAAGCTAATTCCTCAGCTAGTCACCACATTTAAGCAAAAAGGTTGGGGGAAAAGAAGCATAGTGGACTCAATGTCATAAAATGTAAAAGAAAATGGATTTCCTTCCCTGAGAAAAATCCTTGCCACAATTTGTCAGTGTCTAGAATGAAATTGCATATCTTTTGCAGAAGTGAGATTTTATTTTGTGCACTTTACAAAAGGTGGAAAAGTGCCGTAGATACTGGCAGTGCTTTATAACTAAAATAGTGTTAATAAAGCCATCGTTTATGAACCAATGTGCATTTTTAAGCTGTTATAAATACAGTGACATGACATACTTCTTCATTGTAATCTAGTTATATTGCTTTTTTTCATAGTGATTAGATAATTAAATTGTTTTAATTTTAACTAAATTAAATATATTTTAATACTACTTCTGAAATGAAGTAGCTGTATTTTTCTGACAAAATCTTCTCTTTGTTTATAGAATGCCAGATTAGATATTTGTAAAGGTCTATCTTGAAATTCAGTATAAAAATGAAAAATAACTAGTTGTTTGTGGCAAATTTCATTTTATTTCAATATTTATTTCACTTTATTTATACAGTTCTTTAAACCGTAAATGTTCTCCTCCAGAATCAGAGCTGGTAGACTGTACCACGGCTTCATAAAATGATTAAATCTCTTTAGTTCAAGTGACAACTTGCTGAGCCTGAGAAATAAAGATACTAATAAAGATACTAATGCCTACTCTGGTGAAGAGGCAGAAATCTTCATGTGCCTTTTTTACTCAATTAGCTGGCATTTTGAGACAGAAGTCATGCTGAATCAATTAATATGCTTAATTAAAAAATGTCAAAGTAATATATTTTGATAATATTTGATAGTTTATATTTTTTACAAGTGAAAATACTGTGTAAATCAAGTTTTTTCTCAGAAAAGATTTTCCTGAAAAAGAACATTTTTACTTACAAAGCATGTTATAAAAAATACCCCACTCTCTGGTGGGGTAGACTTTCTGTCTTCTTTCAAATCATTTTACGTCTCCTAGATCTGTCCTGTCATTATAGAAAAGGAGAAAATATCCTTTTACCAAGAAATGTTCTAAGTAAATTTGACTAGCAAGCTATGTGTTCATGTAGAGTACTGTCTTTATTTTTGTAATTACATAATGATGAAGAAATCCTCCAAAATACCAAGAGGTGGAATTCTGCTAAAGGATAAAGTTGTGTGAAAACACATTATTCCTGGTGTACAAGGTAAATATTATGAATTAAGACCAAGGTACTCTAGCTTCACCTCTTAACCATTCAACAGTATATGTCTTGGAAGCTAAACAATTGAAAATTTCTTGGTGACACTGGCAGGTAATCTAAAACAGATTCTTACACCTTTTTTTTCAGTAATTAAAGCAAAAGAATTTCCTGACTGCTGGCTCTGAAAGAATATTCTGCGTTGGCTGAACTGCACAAACAGGTCCAGAGATAGATCTGGGTGTGCATGTGAGCGAGAAATAGACGGTGTAGTTGGCAGCACTAAGGCTTTCTTTGATAAGAATCATTATTCTTTCACTTTTATAATTGTTATATTCATGTAAGTGCACTTAGCTCTGACAGCACTCATCTTCCTTACCTTGTGTTCAGGAAGAAAAGGTGTTTGTAATACATACTAAGTATAAAATGACAAAATAGTCCCTACAGTTCAGAGTTCTTGAGTTACTCAGATATTTAGTTGATCATTAATGCCAAGATGAAATGCAGGACAATGAACAGCAAAACAGCAGCATTAACCTTGTTTAAATGTTTGATCTCTGCTTCTGTCAGGTACTCTTAAATTTACTTCCTGTGCTGTGCATGATCGTAGGATTTCATAAACATTATGAATATCATAGGCTCATCCAACCACAGTGGGAGACTATTTGAAATGTGCAATTGCTTGAGGATCTCCTAGAAAGTCAATCTTAGGAGTCAAGTGCAGGAAATATGCTTGTTCTATAATACTTGGAAGTTTAATCTGAAACAGAAAGAAAAATTAATGTAATCTTAGATCCAAAAATAAATTAAAAAATCATGCACATTTCTGGAAGCCGATCCTTGGAATGATGCCTGTTTCACCTTAATGATATGAATAATAATATCTTTTTATCTTTTTTTTTATTTATTTCTTCTTTGCATCAAATACACTCTCTGAGAAAAAAAAAAGAATATTTAACTCATCTGCTATGTATCAACTATTTTTAATTATATTTATATTTATATTTATATTTATATTATTTTTCCTTTCTTCAACCAATGAGAAAAAGTTTCGTCCTGATTAGCTCAATAATTTTAAACTATAAACTTCTTCACAGAAATGCAGGAGATTCACTAATCTATCTCAAGTACAGCAAACCTGAACAGAAATCTTTGTTTAAAATAAGACGTAGAGAAATATTTATTGTAAAACTTCAATTATAATTTTGATTATTTGCTCATGTGCTGTCCTTTTCTTCAAGGGTGAAAGAAGAGACATGCCTGCAGGTCATCTTTTATTTCACTTCTAAGCCATAACATTATCCTAAAGGAATAATTTCCTTCTAGAATGAGAGTTTGCTTATATTTAGACATCCCATCACCTTTGATCAGGTGGACCTCAGAGCACTGATGCTGTTATTTCTGCATTAAGACTCATCTTATGATTGATGAGTTTGACATGACCAGAACAGACTCTGACCAAGAGAGAATGTAGTTACTACAGACAGAGCCAGCAGTGGGCACGGCTGATCAAACGCTCCCCTGCTGAAAGAGAAATGTCAGGAAGAATTTCAGGGTCTTGTTTGTTCAGCAGCATGGATGACATGTGCTTGAGGATTTGGGATTAGGGGAGCTGGGGAAACACAGCAGCTCCTGTTAAGGTTATCGGCAGAGTTTCTTATTCTATCCTCTGCCTTTCCTTACCCTCTGGCAGCCTCGCAGAGGGCAAAACAGCATCATCAGAATATCCCCTGCTGATTTGTTAAACCTGATTGTGTTTGCCTGGCTGGCCAAGTCCACTAAAAAAACTTTATTAATCTGAAGTAAATGCATCTTACTTATTTCTTATCCAGAAGAACCTATCTTAGTTGCATTGTCATGGAAACCCATTTTTAACTCCTTTGCTAAGGAGTTCAGTATATCTGCCTGTATGCTAATTCAAATCTAAGCATCCAAGAAGATTTTATAAATATACCAAATACACTATAAAAAGGGAAGAGGCTACAAAACAGTATATGGGTTCAGAAAGAAGAGATGCAGAGAGAGAACCCCATCGCAAGTGAAATACTTAGGAAAACAGAGGACATCATACCTTGGGATTCAAAAAGAAACAATGAACAACCACAAATGGGAGCTAAAATGTTAAATAAATCCTGAATAAAGATGCTAAATGAAGGACAAGTGTAGCATCTATAGCATCGCATTTTCACGGCTATGTTTTGTAACCGCTCTTCGCAGTCTGCAACTGCCTTGGTGAGCAGCAAACTCTTGTCCAGAAGCATCCAGCAGTCAGCGTAACCATCAGATGACTCTCTGATACTAGCTCAGTGATCAAGACTGATCTATGTAATATCTACGTAGCTACCAATGAACCTGTTCTTGGATCACATTAAAACTCTGCCGAAGTTTAGATTGCAGGGGAGTAATGGCTGGCCCATTCTCCATATGAGACCCCTCTGGAAAATGCAGACCCAGAACCCAGTCCTCCCACAGAACACAAATATACAAATACAAAGATTCAGGTCAGACTCAACTTAGAGCAAAATGATCTTTCAAAGCTTTAGGAATCATCTTTCCTGTATCTGCACTACCTTGCACATAATCTTCTCCTATGAAGAGGAGAATTGCTGGAATTCCAGTATTTTTTTTTTTTTAATCTATCTGGCATAGTTTGAACAGAGAAGAACTACACTCCTTCAGGGAATAATGGTTATTATTTGGGCATTTATTTCCATAAAACTGGACTGGATTGAGTCCAGAGGCCTTTGGCTGTGAAACATCAGCCTCAGTCTCACATGCAAAAGGACTTTTGGCTAGCATTTTATTATTTTATTATAAATTATGTTTACTTTCATTGCAGTAATGCAAAAGGCTGAAACTGAGCTTCATTCTACTTGGAATGAAGTATAAAGATATAAACACACATTTAAGTATAAAGATATAAACACACATTTAATCATAATCCCACTAACAGCCTACAGTTTCTTGCATGTGACCAGATGGCTTTCATAAAAGATTTCTTCCTAAATCATTTGGGCAAATCACAATGTCCTCACTGTCTTTAGTTCAGTCTCAAAGAGCTTTACTCAGGTAAGAACCTTACTTATCAAAGAGATCTTGAGTGGATCTCATTCTTAGTAAAAGAAAATATTTCCTATTGGTAACACATATTTAGAGTTTAAGCACTGTACATATTTATAAATAATAGATGCATATATTATTTTGCTCGTGAGTGTTTTCCAAGTTATTCCAGAACTCAAGTATAGATATATAATCCAGAGCAAAACATTGAACTCATTTTTTTTTATTATTATTATACATATGACAAGGATAAGGATGGCTGGAGAAAAAAAAGATACTAATATTAATATTGTGTACCTTTAATTAAAAAAAGTCAATGAGCATCAATCCATTATTAAAAACATCTATTTACTAAACATACAGCAGGCAGGGAAAGTATTGTTGAATTCAAAAAAAAAACCCTAAAAATTCTCAAATATTTCTTTTTTTTTCCTTTCTAAAAAGAAGGTTTTGAGTCATACAAAATTGAGAGGAATACCACTATCATAAGAGAATGTCCTTTTGCAATAATAAGATTGCTTGCATATAATATATTTGAAATTCAGAAAAAAAAGTTTGCTATATAACTGAGTAATAAAAAAAGGGTGAGGAAGAGAGAAAAGATCAAAAGACTTTATTTAGAAAAGACTCAGATTAAAAATAAAATGTATCCTATATAAATGCTAGAAGTATAAAAGAACCCTTGAGCTATAAAAAAAGTTCCGTACCTGATCAGACAGAAATATTATCATTTGTACTAGAATCACCATAAAAAAAATGAGAAAATGCATTGTTGCCTAAAAGTCTCATTCACAAACTTTTTTATTTTTTTAGTATTTATCTTCATTTTTACTGAATTTCTTAATGCAAAATATGAAGACGACAAAAGTATAAAATCATTCTTAAATGCAAGTTAAAGACAATGAAAATCTTGTTTATAGACTCTTGTGTTAGATTTCTGGGAAAAAAAAAAAAAAAAAAAAACTTGTAGAATTTCTCAGCTACTCAGCTTTATTTGAGTGTTCTTCCTCAGCCAAAACAACAACACAGTACTGCTAGATAACTGTGGCTGATAACTCTCTCTTCAAGTTGAAAACAGAAAAAGTGAAAGTAACCATCAAAATGTTGGGAAAGTTTTGATACAAATATGGATTTGAATGTGAAGAAAAAATTAGATCCCTTGGCGTAAAGAATGTTGCAAATACATGAGGTGGCTTGAGGAGACAGAAATGCTTTCATGTGGACTGCTGCCAAGAGGAGGATGAAAAAGTTGACTTTAAAGTTTTGGTCCAATATCTACATACATTCTTAATTTACTATTCCAAATTAGCATAGATGTTTATGGGATTAAAAGGAAGAAAAATGAACGTATAACATGAGTTTTTCCTCATGATTTTTTTTTTTTTTAAACAAACAGGCTTCAGGAGAAGTAACTTTCTGTGCAAGATAAGCCTGAAGAAACATTTTAGACACATGGAAAATATTCACAGACTTGGAGAAATGACAGGGAAAAATCAAAGGGCAACAGCTGCAAAGTCATGCAAGTGACTAGCTGGAGAAAGAGTATTAATAAGATACCCTAAAAAAGAGTAGAAACTATTCATGCTTCTTGCTGAGTCTAATGTATATCCTTCCAGCCTGACCAGTGTGACTACTTTATGAAACTAATTTCCTGCTGCCAAAAAATCATGATTAAAGAGACCAAAACATAAATAAATAGCGACGCCTTGTGGACCTCCCCTAAAGGAGAGTCCTCAGGGGAAGAAGAGCTCAGGGAAGTGTGGAGCAGATTCATGCAAAATGCTCTGACTTCATTCTCTAATTTGACAAGGCCATTGACCATTCCACTGCAGTGCTTCATACGGACAGTGTCAATGTTTAACTGAAACCATTTAATGGCATTTCAAGTTATACCTTCCCACTAAACTAAAAAGAAAGGTGATTTTCTAACTCTGGAGCTACAAATGTATGTAGGCTAAGAACATTCTTATGAATTGCAGAACATCTTGAATCTTAAATGCAAAACATAAAATTCAAATTCTGATTCCATCTGTTGCCTGGAATGGTCTTATTATCATTTGAAACTCTACCACTTGAGCAGAAAAAGGAATATGATTTTTTAAACAGAAGAATTATTGAGTCATTCACCAAAATGTCTCCTTTTTGATTGGAATAAAAATGGAAAAAAATCACTTCTTTTTGAGAGATTTTTTCTACTATATAACATCTCCATAATGCTCTATGAACATTAAAATTTACAACAGCAGCTTTGCTTTTCAAGATACTAACTCTAATTACCCCATTTTTCAGATGATAAATCTGAAAACTAGACAGATTCCTATCCACAAGAAAATCCACCAGAGTGTTTCTGTTGTCTGGAATTTAAGATAGGTAGCACTAGGGTAACTTTAAGAGAGCAGAACACAAGGGTTATCCTCGGGAAAGCAAAGGAAAAAAAAGCTTTCTATTGAGAAATTTAATTCTTCTAGGACAATCATCCTTCGCAAGACTCATGTAGAACTGGCCTGGTTAGGTCTGTATACTGACTACACACAACATATCAGGTAGGAGATTTATGTAGAGACATCGATATGTGTAAGGCAGTGTACATGATAAGTCTAGATTTATCAAGGTAATAGTTTACCAGATATTTCTGGAGTGTACAATATGCTATTATACTTCCAAACATTATCCTTGATGGGCCTAAAATTGAGGTTGGTTAAAAAAACTTAAATAGTAACACAAGGAACTCATAATTTAAGCCAAACTTTATTTCTTTGCCCCAATACAAAAGCAGGCTGAACAGCTCTAGTTAAACCTTTCCTTATTTGTCTGTTTTAAGAAAAAAAAAAAAAGTGAAGATTCAGCAGCCTGGAGCAGTTGGCACATTCTCTTGTCTTTTCCAAATTTTCTTTAGGATGTCCATAAAAAGGAAGACGGCATGGACTTAATTTTGGGAAAAGATGATTCTGAAGCCTGGAACATTATTTTTTCTGCAATATTTTTCAATTAAATAAAACACTAAGGAACCAAAATTCCAGGTTCTGACTGCATGACAGCAGCAGCAGAAATGGTTCACTTTTAAAGCATTGTAAAAATTAAAGCTACTTTTCTGGGGGTAAAGAAAGAGGACATAGAAACTTTTGTGACAAACCTAATTGGTAGGGTAAGTAGATTGGCTGAGGGGAGGAGAGAGGAACTGTTCAGCTTCTAGAAAATAAAATAGAGTCCATTATTTAGGAGGAAAAAAAAGGTACAGGGAGCTCTGGAGGCCCCAAGACTACTATCCGAAATGAATAATTGATGAAGCCGTTAATGTTTTTTGAATCCACACTGATATTTGTGGAAGGTTGGCTCTTGTCTGTCTTTGTACGTGCACTGCAGAACTCAAATACTCGCAAGCAAAGTGACCTGAGCAGAGCATCTCTGCAGACTAGTCCCGGATCCTCCCAGCAAGGGCAGTAAAGGCCTCAACAACACAAGGTAAAATATTTCCCGATAAATCGTGAACTTCTAATCTCACAAAGTAATACAATGCCATTTGAACAGAAAGCAACACGGCTTGTGCTGCTGAAAGGCAGTATACTAAAAGGAAAAAAAAAAAAAAATCCACACCTTACATCCTCAAAAACCAAACAGTAGGCACTAGCTAAACAGATGACACTTGATCTGAGGAAAAACATCAGTAAAAAAGGCCAAAAGGCTATGGGAAAAAGGAAAATGAGTAAAACAAATCTTCTAGAGTGATTTAAAAAAATACAGCAATGAAAAAAAAATATATCCATGAATAAAAACTTACAGATTGTTCAGATATACTGTGATGCAACAGCTAACATACCTGAAAAGGGTTGAAAACATTGTCTGGGTTACTAGGAAAATAAGCCCCTTAAAACTAGGAGTAAAATAATTTAAACAAGAGTAACTTATCTTTATACAGCTTTTTTTTTTTTTCTCCTTGCAAGAGACCATAAGTTCTTTTAATATTGGCTCTGTATAAGCAAACATATATTTAAAGCTGATTTCATACACCAATTAATGGCAGCTACCTTGGGGCACAGTAAGCAAAGTGTGGAACTTCACAGACGAATACAAAGCATTTCTGGAAGGATGTGAGAAATATCCTATTTAAAGAAAACTATTTTTAAAAATATCTTACATCCTGTCCACAGAAATTGCAGCCCAAATCTCTGAGGTCACCAGGACCCAACAAATGAAAACACAGCAGGGCAACAAAAAAGACTTGCAGTCAGATTTGGAAGAAATCTTTCCAGCAACAAATCAGGGGGAACTGAAATATTATATTACAGATGTTCTTTAGGAAAGATTGATTCAGGCCTTACTGTGGCTTCGCCTAGCAAAGCATTATTAGGTATATTTACCACCTTGATTTTCAAGGCACATAGAAATCAGGTATGATTCAACTGTGGAGGTTACGTTTGCTAGGAACTGCCAGTCAACTAAACTGCATGTATCTGCTAGGCATTTCAGTATTGATTAAATACTCTGAAAAAGTAATGTTTTGATGTCTGATGTTTTTTTTCCCACTAATTCTTGGGATTCATCAGGAGAGAAAGATCCTCTCCAAATGCCTATGTAATTGCTATTTACAACAAAGTAAGTGATATTCACTTGTAAGTAGCTTACACTCTATGGTATGCATAACATCACTTGCAACTCTTACTAAATGCACATGTGCATTTCTATAACTGCGCTTTTTTAATTTTGCTAAAAATAATGTTATGACTTTGTTTAAGAAGCTGGTTGTATAATTCTGAAGAAAAATTGCTGAATTTTCCTTAATATTCTTCTGGATGAGTCATGTGACCTTGCTAGCATATGAATTTTTATTTTATTTTTTATCAAATTTACAACTTGTAATGCAATGAAAGCAAATATTGAAGATAAATACTTATATATAAGTATTTTCAGAAATTGAAGTGATCAGGCACTTAATATTAAAAGAAGAAGAGAAAAAAATGCAGACTAATATTTGCTTCTGAGGGTAAATAAATATCCAAATCAAGTTTTCAGGATCATGCATCTGCTCTAATTTTACTGGATAGATTTGTATCAATTTCCAGACCCCACTACAGATTTTAAGTAGGATTGTGGATAAATTCCTGGAAAACAAATATTTGAACCAATAGAAAATATACAGTAACATCCTTGAGAAAGGTAATAGTAAAAAGTAAATATGCTCTGCTTTGTTGTAAAAGGATTCAGATCTCTTCGAACACGCAAGCTTGGACTAGCTAGCTTTTTAAGCTGTCCATTATATACTGCAAAGTGAAATATTCCTAAAAAAATCCCATAACACTTGAAAAATATCAGAAGTTTTTGCAGTCGTCATTTTAAAATATTGAGTTTTAAATGATTTGCTGTCATCTCCTCTCTTATGTTCCAACCTACAGATTCACTGTACCCATACTTACATAAATCAATAAGATCATTTTCAATACATTTTACAAATGATTTGTCTGTATGTTTTGCCTGTAGGGGCTTTAAATCAGAAATAAATGGGTTGGCTTGCATTTGGAGCTCAGAGCCTGTTTTGAACTAAGTGGGCACATCAACTCTTTATCACCATTTCCTTAAATGATTGTTACAAGAATTGAGGATCATAGATGTCAGAGAAAATATGCTCACAATCTGTACTAACGAGTAAGTCATGCAAAAACCATTAGGTCTGCTCCATGTTATGTGAGGAGTCTCCTAAATCCTTCTTAAGGTAATCACTCTGACTGGTTTTGTGATAGATCCAAACAGCATTGGCAGTCTAAGCTTAAGCTATTCAGATGCACTCTAGTTGACTAGAGGATCAGAGGATCAGATTCAAAGCTGGAGACCTTATCCAACGTCATTTGTACTGCCTTGAATAGAGGTTCCTAAACACAACTTTCTCACTCAAGATGAGAAAATTAATATAGGTCAGAAGTCAAATCTGTATTTCAGTGCAGACTAAGCAGCGGAATTTGTGCACATATTTCTCACAGATTTTCATTAGCAACTTAGACAACAAGGTTGTAGTTAGCATCCACCTCAGTAAGTGTCAACTGCTTTTTGGCCAAAGCTATTCTGGAAATATGGAAGATCAATACAGGAAATTTGCATTCAGCCCAAGCATGCTACTCAGCGCTGACATTTTACAGTCTGAGGGGTTCATATTAGCAGTGCCATGTTGGGCTACTCATGACACAGCACTGAGTTTAGCGCACCAGGCCTTGCAGAACTGCAGTGACTCTAAAAGGACTCAAGCAGGTCTTGGACAAAGGAACTACAAATTTCCGTTTATACCTATTCATACAGTTGTATTTCAGTCTAAAGAAAGAGTAAGCAGAGGATTGAGCGTGTTCTGAGTAGAATGTATTTGACATTTAACAGAAACCTTGTCTGGCTAGAAGAAACCTTGTTTGCTAAAGTCATTATCACCTCCTCTTATTCCTATCTCTAAGCTTTCTGCCATTCTTCCTCTCAAGCCTGGAATACATGCCTTAACCCCACATGTCAAGTTTCCTTTGCTTTCAAATCCCTCCTTTTTGGATACAGTTAACTAGACTGTACATACTTTGGGGATAAAAAAACAATGAAAAATTAAAGCCTCGGACACATGAAAATCACATATCAACTCACTCCACTGGTCCTTCCAGTCAGTCTTTTTAATACTATAATGTAATACCTAAAGTATCAACAATGCAGGCTCTACCACACTGATTTTATTTAAAAGAGAAAGCTACAGTGAGGTGGAAGCATAATGAAAAATGCAAACTCACATTTTCTCCAAGGGTAACTGTGTTTGTACTCCAGGCTAAATGCATTTTATATAGGAAAAGCAATCTATTATTTCCTAACTTGGCTCATTCTGGGGACCACTTTTTCTTTTTTTTTTTTTTTTTTTTTTGGTGGATGTTTATTGTGTTTCAGTTGAGAGCTTGTTTATGTTACAAAAGCTTTAGGGGGAAAAATGGTTGTGAAAGCTAAAGAAAATATTACTTGGTAAATGAACCCCATTCAGTCAATATGTAGGAAAGGAAGCCTCCTTGACGGGGGTGGGTAGTTTCACAGTTTTGCTGTTTATTCTCACACCAGCAGAAACCTGTAAATTGTTCTTCTAGCTCGACCCCTCAGTATAAGTATGAAATCAGCCAGAGTACCTCTGCTTGCTCCATTCTCTGGCATGAGGTTTTGAAAATTCTTTGAAATCTCCTAGTGGGAAAAAACTTGTCAGAAAATTTCCATTAAATTCCTGTCTACTAGATTGCAAAATGGCAAGTACCTGATTAGGAGTACTAATACCTTGCTTCATAACAGGCTATTTGTTCTACTAGCCATTTAAGAGGCAATTCATTTTGTTGCAGGAAGGTCCAGTCAGCCTTCATATTGAAGAATATGTAAATAGACTTCTCCATGAACCTTAGTTGCAAATGGCTTCTGCCTTATTAGTTACAATAATGTGATTGTAACTGTTTTCTGGGAGCACCATTATATCTGCAGCATTGGTTTTTCAAAAGATTAATGTCCTCTGTGTTAGAGGAAGAAGAAAATCTAATTCCCCCATTTATTACAACATTTGGATAAAAGGAACAGGAATAAAACACAAGCAAATCTAGAACAAATAACATAATACAGCCACATTCAGTAGGTTTTGAGATTGCTTTAATTGAATGATGAAGTGCAAGATGTTTTTAACATAAAATAATTATCACTAACACAGGTAACCCTCTGTCCTCTGAAATTCCCTTTGCAAATGACTTTTGTGACCTAATCTTAGAGAACCTCTCCCCAAAAGGAAGAAAATATAAATCATTTAATACTTTGCCTTGATCTGCCAATTGATGTTAATGTCATCAGGGGAAAGATGGTGAATAATTCCCTTTCACTCAGTAGGACCAAGGCAGCTAACATTTTGTGAGAATTACTAACAGTAACTCTCAGGTCTTTTCCTGTTGTGTAGAGGGTATTAGTTGCTGAAACTTAAAGGAAAAAGGGACCTTTCAGTAGGCTGAAATATTGGTGTTTACATCCACAAAGATATTGAGATTTCAAATATGAGCTGAAATCAGTGAGACTGAAATGTCTGAAAAAGAGTGAGGCATTTACAATACTTCTGATCTGGAGTTGACTTCAACATTACTCTTTTTCCTCAAGCTATTTCTAAACATTTTAAATGGTGTTATAAAATATTAAAATTGCATTAATGATAATAAAATAACTTTTGTATATGAATATACAGTGAAGAGTTCCCTGGGGGAAAACTAGCTTTTTGAGAATGATCTATCCTCTACTATGTTGCAAGGTTAGCAGTTAGAAACTTTCTAGCAAGGTTAGAAAAATCCCATTTCTCACAGTCTCTCAGATAAACACGAAAGATTTCATAATCAAGGTTTCTATCCATATACTATCACTTTTTTCATAGACAAAAAAGGTCTGTTACAATCTTTTTATTATTATTATTGAAGAATATATATTTTCATTATGAATTGATTTCAGAAATACCGAAAATACTGAAGTTTGTGATACAGTCATGGACTCCATGCCTTTAATTTTAAATGGTGGTGTGCCAGTGAGTTAAATACATGCAAAATTGTCACAGATATCTCTGCTTTCAGTCAGCTGTGATTTCAAGAGCAGCAGAAGATGCAAATGAATGCACTTAAAAAATTATTCTCATAATGTGACAGCTGATCACCTAGAGATTTACTTACGCAAGACAGAGATATGTCTTTTAAGTGAGCAAATATATCAGTAGCAGTTGTGAATTATGAAATCACAATTGTAGCTGAATGATCTAATGGTCATACGCATTCACATTTTACATACCAAACTCTATAAGCAAGAAAGTAATGACAGCCCAGTGTTTCTGAGTTCAATTCTTCCAAGTGACAGAGAAGGCTTATCAATCTTTTATATGTGTAATAAGTCAATAAAGATTCTTTGATTTAAAGGTGATCATGCAATTATATGTCACGCACTTCAGTCTAAAGGATGCCACCCTGTGCCACATGCTCTAGGTGTCCCTGCTGGAGCAGAGGTGTTGGACTAGATGATCTCTAGAGGTCCCTTCCAACCTTAACTATTCTGGGATTCTGTGATTCTGTGTAAATGTCCCTCATGGCCAAAAGACACTGTCTGTCCTAATGCCCTCTCTCACAGTGCCTCACGCTTGTGATACAGCCACCTGGTTGCAGGTGAGTCATCTCAATTTTCTGGTCTGATAGCGAATGTAATTCCCCAACCCTCCAAAAGATAAGCTTTCCATTAGATCAGAAAGATCAACCGATTCATCCAGTGGGAGCAGTGTCATTAGATCCAAAACAAGCGAGGCACTAGCAGCAAAAAGGTAGAGGAGTGAAATGTTTAGGGACACAGACGTTGCTTTTGACAGTAGCTGGACAGCTTTTGACAGTTGCTTCTGACTTCCAGCTGTGGAAAGTTGGAGGAATTTAGTAAAAAGAAAAGAAAAAAGGGAGGGGAGATAAAATATAAATTAAAATGCCATTCAGCATACAATCAAATAATTTACCTATTGTTGAAACTGAAGAATAAACCATTCTCCTAAACCTGTTGGTGAATTTTTCCAGATTATAAGGACATTCAAAGAAACAATGTCTGGCAAATAGTTTCCAGGAAAAAAAAAAAATTGGCAGAGGAATCATGCACATTACTACCGCATAAAGTTGTCTGAAGCATTTTGACAACCCATTGCTAGTAAAGCTTATGACATCTCATTATTCCACCAACGTCATTTTCTTTATATACTCAGGCAGTATTGAATTAGTAATTATCTGTTTATTAATAGTATTTAGTTAGGAATTTTATCTGTTGCTTTTTGTATTTAAGTCCCTGGCTCCAAAATATAACATAGTTGTCCTTTCTAGAAAAGGACAACTCATTCTAGAAACATGAAGAACTTGAGAGAAGCATTTAATTGCGTCCTGAAGTGTGGAAAGAAAGCTATATGTCAGCTCTAACCACCAGGGTGTTTACAGTGCCTTGTCAGTGTTACAGAAGGGATTTTTTTTTCCTCTTTGAAAAGCCTGCACTTAAGCTTTAGTGGATCTATTGAGTGCATAGAGTATACTTCCTATGCTTGATTATAGCATGTTTTAGAAGTTACGCTAATGGATGGTGAGGTTGCTTTGCCTACTCCCGTCAACTTATATTTGCAGAGTGTGTCTACAATAGGCAGCACAGGAAAAACTAGGTAAAGGAAAACAGGGCAGGTTGCTGTGGCAGTGACACATTTTGAAGTTTGTTTCTGGGCCAGAGGTGTCTGAGGAACATTAAAGACAGAATTTGGTCATTTGGTGCAATGGGAGGAAGGTGGGACATTTGTAACAGAGCAAAATCCGTTTGGCACCTTTATCTTACTCTTTATTTTTATTTTAGCAGAGAAAAAGAATAATGCTTTATATGTCATTGACTATTGACTACATACACCCTCAAGTCAATAGGTAATAGAAATAGGGAATGAGCTGCACCTTGGTGAATATACTCGTGCATTCGGCTCTATCAAAGTATCATCAGAAGCAAAAAATAAACCCATGAATTTAACCTTTTTCTTATGTTGCAGAAAGAATGGAGCATAACAAAGTGATTTTTTATGGTTCTGTTGTTGAAGCTTTAGTCAAGAAATACAGACTGAGAATGGGATCTCATGGGTTAAGGATCTAGCAAATCACGCCACTCTTACAATACCTAGGTTAGGTCCTAAGCAGAGCTGCACTTTCGACAAGACATAAAGACATACTACTAGGGTTGAAGTTGGGCCTTTCTAAAGCTCCTCTTTTGAGATTTCCATAAAATAATGTAGCTCCATATCATCTTCATCTTCCTTCAGTCCTAGTCATCGGCTTTACACCGCAATACACAGGCACTTTTACCAGAGAGATTCCTGGATATCGCTAGTTGCCAGAGGATTCCTGAGGAACAGTATGAAAGGTGTGGAAGATCAAATCCAGAAGACCAGCATTACTGGTGGCACTTTGTCAGGTTCGTGTTGTGTGTCAAGGTGCTCTTGAACCAAGCTTTTTTGTTGTTGTTGCTGTTAAAGGGAGGAGGTGTTTCACCTGGACAAGGGAAAAATATGACTTGGAATATTATGTTCAAACAGCTCCTCCAACATCTCCCCTGACTGCTTAGGCTTAAACCTGGGAGTGCCCAGATGGAGTGAACACCTATGAGTCTGGTGAGGAGAACTCATGGCTGCCTCCCTGGGTGCTGCCCAAAGTGACTGTCACACAACCAGCATGTCCCTATCTGTAGGGTTTACCTGTGGGTCCTGGCACTCTAGGAAGCTCTCATAAATGGGTCTGATCTGCAACCACTTCAAAGAAATGTGATCAGACTACTCATACCAAAGCCGTGCATTTTTATCAAGAATTGAGAAAGTATTAATACCTTGTGATATGATGTTCTACCATATTTCTCTTTTTTACTTCTTATTTTACTTTTTTTTTTAGGAGGAAAAAGCAGACTCGGGGAATACAAGGACAAGATGTAGCTTCATCTAAACCTGGGCCATGTCTTCTGCTGGGAATAGAAATGCTGCCACTAATGCCTTATATACCCCAGACTACAACCTAAATTATGGCTTTAATGTGAAGATTGTTTGTGGCTATGTGAAGAACTTATACTGTTTTCTTTCCTTCAGTCATTACATATGGTGAATCATAAAATAGCATTACTTTTTCAAATTACTGCAAAAATCCTTGTGTAAAAACATTATAAATATAACAAAAATAGTAATGAAGTACTAAAATAGTTTTCAGAAATACTTGTAATATGGACAGAGATTCCTCTCCATGAAAAAATTTACTGATTCATTCATATTTAGCATGTCCATTCATCTGATTTTGACAGTGAGTTTTCTCAGTGGCATTCAGCATTGCAGTCTGCACTTTACAGCGAAATTAAGTATCCACTCAACTCTAAATTGCTTGGCTGTTATTGGAATGTGTTCATGCTTAATGCTTTTAAAATCCATTAGCTTTAATGCATCTTATCTCAGATTGACAACATAGTTGTACAGAGTGAATGGTACCATTAAGTCAGCTGGAAAACAAAACAAAACTAAAAAGTTAGCTTTGAAAACCTGAGGGTTTATATACATCGATCAGGAAATGCCTGCTACAAATGCTAAGTGTAAAGCCACACATACACACACAAAAGTAGGAACATCAATATATTTCCTGGACTCAGATGGGTGCTCTGGGTCCTCAGTATTAGGTTTTCACTTTTCACAGAGAACTGAAAGAAGAAGCTGATACTGGGTCTAATTGTTCAGGTATTAACAATAGTTGCAGGTGACATAAAGGGATAATGGTAATGTGTATGATTTACTATAGTTGTATTTCCTGCATAATGCTATACCAACTAAACAGTTCTTACTAGTTGTGTTAGTTCTCTACTTCGGAGCCGATCTCATGTTTGGTATACAGAAATTTATTCCTCTTTTGAAAACTTGACCAAGCAAACTAATCTATACCGACCTGTTCACATTGTTTAAAAAATTACAGCGTAATTCAGGAGAAACTTGTGAATCACCCTTATAATACTAGACACATTGTTTTGATAGATGAGCAGAGTTTTTTAAAAAATCTTAGAATAAAACAAGTACATACATTTTTTCACTTCTAAAAATTATGTGTTCCTTCTCAGAAGTTCCTTGTTTTGTACAGAATTCTTAGGGTGCCACTGTAATACTCCAAGGTATTTGGATTTTGAATAGACCTATCCGCAAAATAAGCCTCAGAGCCTGAGTCCATAGACTGGTCTGACTCATGAACACCCAAACTCAGGTCCAGTTCCAGGTTCCCTGTCCTACCAGAATCTCTGTAATAGCCAAATCTCAATCTCTGTTCAGCCAAAGATGTAACTGAATATTTCTGAATTTCGAAATCTTTTGGAAAGCTCATGTCTTAAGCAGAGCATCATTATCTTGGACTCTAATTCTTAGAATTACCCTAAGAAAAATTTTGAGGTGATCACAATGATGTATTCTAAGAAAACATACACTTAAAGTCTCATCACTGTCCATGTCCATGTTAGAAGACATAAGGTCAGAGTAGTTGCTCTGGAACACCAGTAGGTGTTATATTGAGGTCCAGTATATTGACAACAACTGTTAAGAACAAGTAAAAATTGGCTGTAGACTAATTTGTAATTCTGATCTGAAATTCCACCTCTTCCACCATTATGCATTTAGAAGCCCAGATACTATGCCCTGTCTCTGGAAAAAAGATGCGTGATTGATAGAGCAACACAGTGATAGATATTTGAGCCATGGGATTGAAGCCTTACTTTAAGGATGATGGTATTTATTAAAAAGAGGCAGGAGGAAAGGCTTAGTACAGGCAGAGGCTTGTGTAAGGCAGGAGAAAACATGCTTTATGTGTAAAAAATATGATGAAAGTGGAATCATTTGGTTGTGCAGCAGAATAAATAATCAACATGAAGTCTGGAACATAGGTTGGGAAAGCTAGTCGGATCTGAGGTTGGGTAGTTGCAAGGAGCATACCTAAATCTCAGACATTGTTATGCCTCTCATTGCTGGTGAAAGAACTATCTGTCCCTACAGCCCCTGACAGTGCCTTTCTGTTGGGGAGCCACAGTAATTTACCATCCACCCTCCTAGAAGGATTATAGACACTGTGTTAATCTTGGAACTCAACAGTTAAATTTAGAAGCATTCCAATATTGCTGTTCTCTAGCATTAGACAGCAGGAACTCTCCCATGGCTCTTCCATGCTATATGTTAGAGGTAATGCTATATGTTAGAGAAGCAGGATGTCAACATCCAACATGGGAAAAATGATACCAGAATAACGGAATAAAGGAAGGAGAAAGAAGTGAGAGAAAAGGATGAGTTCCAACTCGCGCCCCTCCATGTTTCCTTCACTTAAGCAAGACAAAATTGTGTATTTAACAGACTCAGTGTTTGATACAGACAGCATTACTATTAATTTAGGACTTGAGGCTAAAAACAGTTCCACCAAGTGCAGAACTTGTTACCAAAAGAAATCAACAACACTATTCCATACAATTTGTCAGTAATGCCCTAATAAACAAATTTTGGTATGTTACTCAGCTAGGTTTTACAGCTGCTTTCTTTTTCTTTCACATATGCAAGCATATTTTATTGAATGCCACCTCTAGGAAAAAAAAAGATGCAAATAAGAACTCACATATTTTATGCAAAAATGCACTAGTCCAAAAAACCCTAATTGAAATCTTTTCAATCCTTGTTGTAGTTCTCAATATGGAAGTGAGGAATTATGGATTGTCTGATCAGTTTACCAGGATGAAAAGGCTGAGCAGTGGTCAAACAATAGGCTGATAAAACTTAACAGGAAAAGAGTGTAAAAATCAAAGAGAGCAAGTTAAAAGTGAGCTAAGGGGTGGTTGATAAAAACAACCACCTTGATGATTTCCTTCACATTGGAAATATTATTTATTTATTTTAAAAATTTGAATCTAAAGATTTTACAAATTTTTCTTAATGATTTCCCCTCATAGGAGGAAATATTCCTCTGACATCAACTCTGGATCAGCTGACTATCAGCACTAACTATATACCAACCTTATGGTTTGTGAAAATATCCATGTTATTTCTTATATAGCTAAGCATAAGCAAAGCTTCTTGTGAAGGGAGAATTTTGAAAGATTCTAAGAAAAAGCTCAACTATATAAAGCGTCAATGTCATATCATCTCAGACTTCAGCTTTTCTATCTACACAAGACATTTGCATTGACGTAACTATGCTAATAACTGGCTTTTTTTTGCATTAACCAGAACAAATCTCCTGAAGATAAAATCCTTGTATATATGAAGCTGCTTTCATAGCATTTTTGTGATTGATAAGTTTTCCCGACTCATCTTTTTTCCCTCAACTTTTAGTCTTTTCACTGAGCATCTGTTTGCTAAAATGAAGTCTATAATAAACATTTATGTCCCTCTTTATGCTGATTGTTGTTTACACCTATGTGGCAGAGCTGTAGGAATATATCGAATATTTATGTAGCAAGAAACTGCACCTCCAGCCTATTAAACACTGAGTGGAGCAGCTGGGATTCTCTAAATGCATTCAGGCCACTAGCTGCATCCATTATTTATCTATATTACTAGCTGCCTTTGCAAAGCTTGTTTGCTCTTCCTCCTCTGACACCTGACAACAGCTGAATGCGGGCACATCCTTTTCAACCCTCTCAGTATCCCCATCCTTTTTATATCATACTCTATTTTGCACTCTCATTATCATGAAGTAGCAACTTGAGAAAGTTAACATTCACTAAATGCTTTTTAAGCAAAAGGTGCTATTACGGACTGTACTGGCTACTTTTACTAATTATGATGATGAATACATGATAAAAGTGCCGGAAGGTCCTAAATCTGGGAAGTTTTTGTTTTGCGTTATTCTAATCATTGTATGATAGAAAGTTACAAGAAAGTCACAGTGGACAGAGGTTAGAATCAGTATCAAGAAGGAGGAGGAAAAGGAAAAAATGTAAGGTCATTTCAAAAATGTAAGGTTCAATTTCAAAAAATGTAAGGTTCATTTCAAAACTTCACAGCTTTACCATTTTTATTTAAACTCTTTTTTTTTTTTTTTTTTCCTGTCAGCACTATCTGGGTAAAAGTAGTGATAATTGAAAAACATGCATGAGGGAAAATTGAGATTCTTTGTAAGCCCATAAGACTAACCAACAGGTCCTCTTGTGAGAGGACAAGCAGGCTCCAAATTCAGCTGCAACTCCTTGCTTCTGGTATTTCCCAGTCACAATACTGCTAGCAAAATATCTGAAATGCCAGCTTATAATTACTAGGAAAAAATAATACTGGGAAATCTGACTATAGACTCATACTGTTACAACAAGAGTTATTATTTTAGGGGATGAAGATAACAGTAGAGGTTAAAGGCAAGGACACTAGAAATCTTGGGTAGTGAATCTATGTTGCGTACACACACAGCAAAGATAATAACCCATAACCAATGTGAGTGTGATATTTCGTTTAAGTGATTAATATATCTGTTTGCTGATTTGCCCAGTTGAACAAATCACTGGTTATCTTTAGTGCAAGAGATAAGATTTTGACAGATGGTTCTTTCTCTCCAGCTAAAGGCTGCTATGGTCTGGTGCAGTACTAATGCTGTGCTAGAGATGCAGTATGCCCTGTTAGCTTGCACATTTATTTCTCTAATGCAAGGTAGACCTTCCCAAGATTTGTATATTTGACAGTATAACAAAAATATCCTCAAGTTCAGCAAGTCATACTGATATCAAAGTTTTCAAACCTAGAGCAATTTCCTTTTAACACACTAGTAATATCCCCTAGAAATCTATGTATCGGCAAAAGATTGCCCAGAGCTGAAACTATCAGCAAAACAAATGTTTAAAAGTTTATGTAGCCCACAGGAGAGCCATGAGAAAGCGTATTCATTGGTCTATGCTAAGGTTAGCTTAAGACCTATCATTGGAAGGTTTTGACATTGTTATATCTATTTAAGCAGAGCTTCCAGATGGAATAGCAGAATAGCATTCTTACCTCAGCCCTAATTTTCCAAATTTCATGAATGCAGAGCTGTGTGTGTATATCAGGCTGAAGCATCATCTTAGTCCTGGCTTGGTTCATGATATGCACAGCAGCCTGGTTAAGCAATCACAGAATCACAGAATCACGGAATGCTTAAGGTTGGAAGGGACTTCTAGGGATCATCTAGTCCAACCCCCCTGCTCCAGCAGGGACACCTAGAGCACGTGGCACAGGGTGGCATCCAGGCGGGTTTGGAAGATCTCCAGAGAAGGAGACTCCACAACCTCTCTGGGCAGCTCTATCTATGAGGGCTCTATCACCCTCACAGTAAAGAAGTGCTTCCTCATAAGGAGGTGGAACTTCCTGTGTTTCAGTTTACACCCATTACCCCTCATCTGGTCACCGGCCACTACAGAGAAGAGCCTGGCACCATCCTCCCTACAATCACCCCTCAGGTACTTGAACATGTTAATCAAATCTCCTCTCAGTTTCTCTTCTCCAGACTAAACAGGCCCAGCTTGCTTATTCTTTCCTTATATGACAAATGCTCCAGTCCCTTAATCATTTTCATGGCTCTGTCCTTTAGTACGTGTTTAATTGACTGTGCAGACCTGCCCTACCTGACTCCATTTTTTATTTTATTTTATTTTCTGGTGTGTCTATGAAGTACCTGAACAGCATCAGAACCAGGAACCTGACTTGTTTTGATTTCTTTTGTCCTAAGGACTACAAAACTGTTCTGATTTCCTCTATTTCCTTCTTCTGTTCCTCATGTAATGATTGTCTCTCTTGTGTATTTAAAGTGTCCCATTGCAGGTGTTAAAAGATCTTTCTCAGCTACAAAGCAGATAGCTAGGTTTGGCTGTGTCATTTTTCACTCTGTTAATTGAATTATTATCAAACCTACTACCCAATTAAATTAATTCCTTCACATAGTCACCTATGTTTATTGCTAACCATAGTCATATTAGTTCACATTTCTACTTCTAGGGCTGCTCTGACAGTTTCATACTGTGTTCCCAGCAGTGCCAGGTGAGCCGCTGGACGATAACACAACCATTGATCTTTCTTCTAGAGATCCCCAAACTCTTTGTGGACATAAGTAAAAATTTCAAATGCCAGTCATATACTTCACTAAGCTAGGCTTTGCACTGAAAATTACTTGCTGCTTAAACTGAAATCCTTTTCAAGAAAGTGAAAAACAAAATAACGCACAGTACAGTACAGTACAGTCTTGAATGCTTCTATAAAGCACTTCTCACTGTTTCTAACAGGGAAATACAACACCATGCACTTCACCAAAAAAATTTTAAAAAAACCACAAAGGTTGAGCAGTTTGGCTGAGGCTGGAGAACACGTCAGTAATAAAAGTAGGAGCAGAAAATATGCCATTGGTCTGCTTTATCCATCAACTCGTTTCAGTAGTGGAATTTTGCACTGTCCCACACTTTCTGGGCATAAGTCACATTGTCACTACTATTACTGAGCGTTGTATTACTGGCGTAATAGCGTACTATTACTGAGCTGTTTCTACTGGCATACTTTTTTCTGTCTCTTGCTTTCTCCCTTATGAAATCAATATAATCAGTATTTCCAGCTTTTACTTTTTAATGAACAACATTAAAATCAGAAAATGCATTTTTGTCTTTGACTATACACCTAGCTTCTAAACAGATAGTTTGAAAACATGTGCCTATACTTCTGAACAAAGAATCATCCATAATGTGATTAGATCTTCTACATTATTATGGGTATTTAATGGAATTTTATGATTGACTATAGTACAATTCTGCCAGCTCTTTCCCCTAAGCAAAACATCATGAATCAAGTCCAAGGGAAGAATCTGTTCGACAGATACCTCTGGAATGTTAAACTTTCTGATGGACTAAATTAGATCTTTGATAACAAGTGTGTTCCCATTAAAATAGCAAACACTTTATCCTAGTATTTTCTCTTTTGTTTGATTCCTTGAATGAGGAAATAGTTCATAGATTCCTGCTGATTACTCTACACCAATTTATACACTCATAATCTAAAACATTACCAAAACCCACTTCATTTTATCAGAAACTGTCATCTAAAGATTTCAAGTGCTCTAGATAAAATCTTGACAGGGGGTTAAGGCACTGTCAACAGTAGGACTAAGCTTTCACTGCAGCAATCAGTCATCACTCTTTGATCAAAAGTTCAAAATAGATCAAATCTATAAATGACCATATTAAAATGATGATTCTTCTTACATATTACTCAAATCTCTATTTGTTTTTACTTAATGACAAAGGAGATCCAGAATGAATTTCAAAATGTTATCTAGTCTATTCCTTTTCTGCAATTAAGTGCATTCCATTATCAACAGCCATGTATTCGAAATACAAGGTAAGATTTGAGTCTACATAGGATGCTGTTCAGTTGTGTTTACACAGAGATTTCTTGTAGAGGTCTGAGATTATAAATAGATTTTATGAACAATAGTAACAATATCCACTTTGCACGTATATATAGATATGAAGAATTTGAATCACTGGTGTGATTACAACACAACATGGTGTGTTCCTTACTCCCTCCTTGCCCTGCTGATTTGCTTTCTGCCTCCTCAATCTGATTTCCCTGTAAATAGCACATAGATGGGGGCTAACTGGGCATGTGCGAACTAAGACCTGTCCAGCATGTAGATAATGATTATAAGTCAAATTTATCTCCCTCCTTTGCCTGAGATGGGGGTCAGCCCCAAAAGCCTTTTGAACTTCCCTGCATGGTAGGAAGCTGTACTGCAGGATCTCCTCTTGAGCAGGAACACCCCTCAAGGTTACTCCCGAGCCTGAGAGATTTATGTGTGACCGATCCTTGGTAAGTGACTAACAGCATTCTAAACTATGCAAACCTTTGGGAAATTTTTCTAAATTCTATCTCTGATTGATTGTGCACTTAAATACTTAGACATAAACCACTGAACAAGTCTGAAACTAGGACTGGATCCAGCTGCACTCAGGCTTCTCTTAGAACAAGGTTGGAAAGCAAGGGGATCCATTCTGAACCTCATGACTCAACAGGAGGGTCTCCCTTCACAGCTGGGAAATCCCTTACACATGAACCATTGACCAGGTCTAGTAGGAGGACTGGGTCTAGCCATCTGGACCCGCCATCCGGAAGAGGACCACAGCCTTCTAACAAAAGGAGTTTGGAAAGCAAGGCATTATAATTATAATTATAAGGTATTATAACGGCAGGGTCTCCCTGACACTTTCAGCTGACCCTGTCCTTCACACAGTAAATAACTTGATAAACCTTGACATTACATCTTCTTAAATCATTAAATTACCTATATTACCTAATCTTAGATTACGTATTTATGACTGAACTTGGCCAAGTCACTACCCGACTCAATAAAACATATTGCTCCATCTGTTTTATGAGTGAAGTACCTCATTCCTCACTCATGTACAACACAATGTTGTTCTCATCCTGTTCATCAGCCTGGACACTCTGAGATTAGAAATGAGTAAATTAAAAGATTGTTCAAGCAGGTTTCAGCCAATTCGGATGAACATAAAACTATAACATTCAGGATAAGCAGTAAAAACAATAACAATAAAAAACATAGACAATAAAAAGTACTTTGAAAACCCAGAAAATATCAAGAGGGGAAAAAATGGATGAACATGATATATATGTAAGTACATAAACATGAAGTGATAGATATCTTTTTAAAAAAGTCTAAAATAGAACATTGTTGCTTTTCATGAGTTCTGAACTCATTTGTATTGATCTTGGAGAATATCTCTTGTCTTTTTGGAACATTCTAGTTGTGAAAATGATAAAAGGAAGTCACTGATGACACAACCAGAAGCATACTTCCTCCCAGCAGATGCAATGCCAGCTTACTCCATTTACCCCTAGCGACTTTGGCTAATGTATCTCCAGCCCCGACCTGGAAATCTTCCAAAGGCCATGAGGTCACCACAGTGAAGTATGATACAGTGCCCAGTACAGATTGCCTTCTGTATGGCCTCTTGAAAGATAAATGGATTATATGCCACAGATAAAGCCTTTAAATAGCAAGATACAGTATATTAAATAAAGATTTGCTTTTATAGATGCTGCTTTTTTTTTAGTACTTATGCAAAGAGGCATAAACAAAATTATTTTTCCTGATACTATTATATAAATCTACTATTTGAAAACAACAAGATGCATGAAAGAACACTGCTTCCACCAGTACTTGTGGCATATATGAAAACATATTTAATTCTCCCGAATAAAGTAAGTATGAGCTTAGTCTAACATATACATATAGATGAATCTGTCAAAGAGAAGTAGAATATCAAGAAGCCATGAATTTAGGAGGCTGTGGCATTTCCAGATGCAAAAAATGGAACACACTTAGATACATATGTACTAATAGACTTGGAAGCTTTAAATGATTATTTGCATGCATTTGAATGTCTGTGCACAAATACAACCCACAGTGCAGTGCAGTCTTCTGAGAAACAATTTTCTGTAAGTAGCATGCATGCTGAAAAGTGTTAGTAAGAATTTTTTCAATGCAGTAGTGTTTTTCCTTAGTGCAATTCCTCTAAATCAACAAACTTAATAGAGGAGATTTCAAAATGTTTTTACTAGAACAAAGAAGGACGATGTTGTAATTGTTTAAAAAAGTCATTAAAACACTTTCAGCATTTTTTTCCCACATCAAGATGTATCAAAGGTAATTTCTTATATTATAAAGTATACTAAATTCTCAGGAAAAAAGCATGATTGAATTAGATTTCAGAACAGCAATCTCTCTCTTTTTTTTTTCTTCATGAGTTTTATAGTACTGAATGCTTTGATAAAACCTGAGTTGCTGAAATTATTTTTTCATGAGAAACACAAAGTTCCCACTATCAGGCTACCTAGAAATGAAACTAATAGTCTTAAATATTCTGCACAAGTTTGGACAGACATGTATGCTAGTGTGAAAGTTTGTTCCAAGCAGATTCTTTGCTTAATGGTTGCTTAACTTCTGAATTTCATCTTAACATTGACCTCAGAGTTGCCATGGGCATATCTATACCCACATTGTCCATGTATTGACATTGAGCCTTCATCCTTCTGTCCTTAATATCTTCATGAAGTACAGCAATGTTCTTCACTTGAAGTTTTTAAACATGAAGAAATAAATACAAGAAAGAAATGCTTTGACTACTGTAATACTGGGCACCTGTTGCCGACATCTAACCTAAGAGGCCCTATACGGGACTTTCTTTCTATGAAAGCCAGAAAGAAAATTATGATAGACGTCATATTATTATTTTTATTCTGTATTTGTGCTTTGATATTGCCCAGAACACAATTAAAATCAGGCCCCATTATACTGAGCATAATCAAAACTGTGCATGAGAGGAAAATTTATGCCATAGAAATGAAAAAAAATCATTAATTGTCCTCTTTAATATTGTATATATAGTCTTGCAATTATTTTTAACTGAGATTATTTTAGATCATAGAGATCAGGCCAGTAGCATTTTTAGAATGGAAAGTTTTATTATGGAAGAATAAATGTCATTGTCTTACCTTCAAAAAAGCAGCCCAGCAAATGAGGTTGGGTAACCACCCCTGTTCTGAGAATTGTCATTCTGAAACGATTACTTTGATTATCTGTAATAAAAAAATAGCTTCAATTATCTGTAATCAGAGTTGTTCAAAATGTTTGTAATAAATTCTTAAACTCCACTGGAACTAGGAGCATTTTACTACTTGAGAAAATACAGTCTTCCCCTGTGTTGGTGACTTTGGGGACCAGATGATGCCAATGACGTAGTATCCTAACTGTCATTACATAGAGTATGCATTACCTCATTTATATAGTTTTGTTTTTCATTTTTCTTTAGTTCTCTAAGGACATATGCCTCTCCTTGACAAATCTGCTCAGCTCCACCTGAAATCTCTTCTTCTTCTACCTTCACAGGGCTCCTGAGTTTCTCTGCATCACCTTCATGTCACTCTCTTTTAGGCTTCTGCCATCTTCTAAATTTTCAATCTGTTCCTCGCAGCTATCATTCAAATATCACTTCTGGTTCACTTGATCCAGTTTCTCTCTTCTCTGTTCATGGGTTTCGCTCTCCGTCATGTTCATGACTACTGAAGTTTTGTGGAAACTCTAAAATGGTAAAGCTTCTAAACCAAAGGTCACTGAGTTCTGTTCTTTGCTTCAAGAAATAAGAACAAATATTTCTGGATGTTAAAATGCACAAATGTGCAATAGATGAAAAGAAACTGATAATATGGGTTTTGAGCCTATGAGCAATGAGTTTTTCACGTGCTGCCATCGATGTGTGTTGTAAGCTCTTTAAATTACGTTAAATTATATTACATTACAACGTGTGTTTGTGTGTGCCTGGGCAGTATCTATCTCCTGGAGTGGTTTTATTGGTGAAAGAGGGGGAGCAGAAAGACTCATAATGAAGCAGGTGGTGGAGTATACAGTTCATGTTACATGACCAGAGAACCACTGTACATCTCCGCTCTCTTCTGTCAGCATCACACTTGCACCTTGGCACAATGTTCTACTTGGACATCACTGTAGATGAAATGCAATACTTATGTCAGCCCAGTGCGAAGCAATGAATCGCCCTGTAGTCATGATTATAGTTGTGATGAATCAGAGAAAATTTTCTTCAGAGAGGAACAAGAAAGGGAAGTAAAAGAAAATGGAGTGTAAAATCTTTTCCTGAAGGAAGGGAAAAAATATCTTCATGAACAGGTAGATCCTCTGTAGATTCCTAAGTTAATTATGTTGTTTTCAGCTTTCAACATGTAATAGGAACAAATGCATTAAAGATACATTCATTAGGGGGTCCATGAAACTGTAGTTATTCTAAAAATCATGAATTGCAAATCCATATCCTTTTCACACTGGGAAGGATCATGCACTCCTCCCATGCTCTCAGAAATTCAAATATTTCCAATATAATTAATTTCCATTTTCATTATTCAGATCTTCAGTCTGAAGCTATCTAAAATAGTTATGTGCACCGTGATTTCTCTATCAGCTATTAACAATGCTCATTATTTAATCCATTTTTTTTCAAATTTTATTTAATAGAGACTTAAAGCAATGGTTACAACTGTCACCAGGGTGCCCATTTATTACCAATATCACATGCAGAGAGAATTGTGTTTAATCACCACATTTTTTCTCTATCAATTCAATTTGCATAAGGGCTGGGCAAGCAGGCATGATGAAAAATTGAATCCAGCTAATGTTACTGATTAGGAAGATCTGACCCTCAAACTAAGCTTCATTAATTATCCTAGCTTCAACTTCAGAAAACAGACATTTGAAAGTTTTGATTGTACCACTTCACTGCATGAAGCATCAATATTTTTTATGATGCCTATATCATTACAGACTCATTAATTACATTCAGTCTTTAATGTGACAAGTACTGTGTCATCAGCTTATATATCATGATACAATTTGGGAGTAAATACAGTCCTGGAAGTGTCTACGTTTTTGATACAGTGATATCTGCAATATTAATCCAAAACAGGAAGACAACTGATTAAGGTCTCTGCTTTGTATTTGTACACTGATTTTCAGAATAGTCCACTAGTTAAATTCATCTGAGGGTTACAGGTACTTACATTTCCATCTCAATAGCTTCCAATGGATTTTCTATACTGGTTGAATTTGTTAGGTGTTTAGTTAAATATTTTAAACACAAAAATGAAAGTTTTTTTTTTTTTTTTACTTGACACAGAAGACAAAAGCTTGAACTATGACTCAAGTACACACTCAGAACTGAGAAATTTGATGTCAAAATCCCCCCAGATCCAAAACACTGAAGTAGTCCTTTCTGCTTTACATATGCCTTAATTTTGGAACATATATATTCTTCATTACTTGTAGGAGGTAAGGAACATTGATAAAGGCATTTTACGATAACATTACAGCCATCTGGAGGATATAGAGCATCTAGGATATTCACCATCTCTAAGTGTATTCATGGTAAATTGCTTATGTATCTTATCTGCATCAGTTATTTTACTTCATAGATATTTAGGCTATAACTGACTCTTAAGGATTCATACATCCTGTTGCTAATATGATCCAAAAAATATGTTCTTGGCTCTGAACACTAGCACTTTCTTAGCTATTAACATGAAATTATATGGGAAGGTTACATATTTGTCTTTTTCAGGTAACTGTGCAACATTCACACAAAACAATTTTTTTTTTTTTCTGGTGGATACCAAATGAGAAAAAGTGACAGAAATGCATGGTAGACCAAAGAGAGGCATTTAACTCTCAGAAAAAACATAAAATATTGATGGCCTTTAAGGGAAATGCCCATGATTTTGCTGACTGAGATGAGACAGAAAATGGCACTTAGGTACTGATTGCACTCAAATAATCCATGGATGGGCAAAAGTAGCCTAACATTAGTTCTTCTGCTTCTCTCTCCAGTCTTCTTTTAAGGTGCGTTATCCCAGTGGATTTCACTGTTTCCTGTCTATCATTCAAGAAAGCAGAACCATTATATAAAAAGCTCAGGAGGTGAGTACCTTTGACATCTTTGACTTTTACAGCTTTGAGCTTTACAGCTTTGAGCTGTGAGTATACTGACACATAACTAACTATGATTAGATACTACTGAGCCACTCATCATAACTAACAAATTATACTTCAGTCTATCTAAAAACATATCAGTGTTTCTGTCCTTAAAATAATCTGAGTAGTCCCTTGAGCTACTATTTTATTGACTATTCTGATGGTAGTATGAATGAAATAGAGATTAAGAGCTATCAGTAGTATTAAGATAAGGAAGTCAAGTCAAGATATATAGAATATCAATAGTTCTTTTGAGCTCTTGCAAATATTTTCCTGTCGTGACCAATACATCCATTCACCCAACAGGGCAAATCATTCATTCATTTTTAAAGTTCATTTCTCATAATGCATATAAAATAACAAGTCTTTGAATTAATGGATTCTTTCAAACTCAAGTCTTGTGTTGGTAAGACGTATTTTTTTGTGCTGACATCATGCAAAGATATCAAGAAGAAAAATATCCATTCATGTTCTGCTATTTTTTTCCAATGACACTGCCTCTTCAAGGCAGGGATTCCCAAATGCAGCTTTTGCTCCATTTCCTGAGACATTGTGACTCAGATAATAAAATGGAGGGTTTTTTTTAAATGATGGTATAAAATTTTATATATATATATAAAAATATAAATAATATATATTTTCTATATAGAAATATATTTTATATATTTTTATTGACTAAAATATATAAAATATATTTTATATATTTTTATATAAAAAATCACAGGAAATTTCATTTCTCCTTGACACTTCTCTCAGTAAGAAGCATGCTTCTTAATAGACTTAGAAACTAGAAAGTGATCTGTGATCTGTGGTAGGCAATGCAGACCTTACTGCTGGAAGGTTCAAATGGAATGAAGTTCTCTATTGCCTTTAGGGGAGAGAGGCCAGCTCCACCTATTCTTGTCTGTGAGATTTACAGTGCCTGCAATTCTACATCCTGCAATTCTGCTTCAATAGCAATTTGTCTTTCCTGAGTGATTGAGAGATTTCTGAGGACTGTTTTTCTTTTAGGCAGAAAGACATGCAATGTATGCTGTACGGAAAAGGTATCTCTCTGACCAGATGTGAATCCCTGTTTCTCTATTGTATTGAAATTCAGTGAGATAGGCTGAAAAGCTCTGTGATAAAGCTCTTCCCTTGGGAGCAAAAGTGTTGGTGAATGGTGTTGTTTTCCTCTGACTCTCTCCCCAGAGGATCAGGTCTCACTATAGAGTGAGCCCAAGGGAGCAGGAGTCACACAGAACTGGTCTGGATCTTCATATCAACAAAGAAACATTATGAGGTCTTGCAGCAAAGTCATCATCAGTCTAACAGGCCAGACTTGACACTGCTCCATGCAGAGCCAACTGATGTCGTAGCAGTAGACAAATTAACTTTGCACTGGAACAGTGCCTTGCATTTTAGATTTCTCTGGAGCAGACATGGTTCAATTCCCCCGACTATCAAATCATGGTTTTAGATTCAGCAAGGACTGTTTTTGACTAACACTTCAGCAAGCCAGATAGGCTTTGATCTTCGGAGAGAGCCCTCAAGCTCTGTTTCTATTTTGTTCTTTTCACAATATGCAAGCATAGATGCAGTTGTCTCTTAATCTCTAGTATGAATACATAGCAATACAGCTTTAGGTGAGGGCTTGAATTGCAGATTTTGTTTATTGTTTGAAAAGAAAAAAAAAAAGATTTTAAGAGAGATTAACTGCAGCTGTATGAGGACTATTGGCACTTACCAGGAAAGTTGTGTGTGCTATCGTCTTGTGTGGAATCCAAATGGAGTAACACTGAATATTTACATTACAGTGCCTTTGCTTTTCCTTCCAAAAGAGAAAAAATACTATTTTTTTTTCTTTTTCTCTCTTTGATTCATTTTGGAAAATACATTATATAACAAGAAGCACTTCTAGGAAAATTAGACAATATTTGTATGAGCACACATGTGTGTTTCTGATTTCCGATCCATAAATTACATCATTTGAAGAATAAAGAGCTACTGATTCCTCATACAAAACATTGGACAATTAAAGAGCATTATATACAGAAAGCAAAATTCAACATTTAATTTCAATTTAACTACAGCATGTAGGAAATCCTGATTCTCTTCTCTGTAAATATAATTAGTTATGGGACTTCATTCACTACTGGTAATGGGTTTATCTGTCCTTAAAGACAAACATGATTCCTCATTCCAGTCTCTTAACAAACAATATGTACAACATGTCTACCAACAGAACAGGATAACCAGTTCTTCAAAGGTTATATGGCCTGGAATTTCAGGTGTAGGGTTTCGAGGGAGGCAATTGCTGGAGATATCAGTGCAAACTCCGCCACCCTGGCAGAGATCTAGTGGGAAGCGCCAGAAGCGGAACAGCCAGGGGTGTTAGGTTCAGGACTGACTCAAACCCTGGAAAAGCAGACTGTGTTGCAACTCAACAGCGAGGTGAATTCGAGTAGAGACAGACTCTCCCTAACACTGTCAGTTGCTAGTTTCAGAAGCATCAGATGAACACATTTTGGAAAATGGAGGGGGAAACGCTTAAAGCACATCCATTGAACTCAGTGTATAGAAAGATTTGCTCACAGGCTTGAGCCTCAGGAGAAGTCAGACTTCTTTGAAAATCAGAGAATATCTTTCTTTGCCCAAACTTTCCTTTGCCAAGAGTCAAAAACAGCTCAGCTAAAAAGAACCAGCCAAATGCCTGTGTGTGCCTGAGAGCAGTGAGGCATTTGAATAGTAATAAGCTACAGACACAGTTCTTAATTGAGGGCTTCAGTTCCTCCCAATGGATTTTTCGCTCATTAAGCAACAAAGAAAGAACCCTCTCTGCACCTTTATGTTACGGTGCTTCAGAAGATGGAGAGATCAGTCAAGAGAAAGCAGATATAAGATATATATTTTCTCCCAAAGAGCTTTTAAAGTCATCCAAATATTTCCTGTTTAGTCTGTCTTCTGATGAATCTGAGATTATGTTAGTCCTGGGGCATTAGCAATGTTGTTGATTAAAGAAACAGAATTATTGACAACAACAATTAACATGAGCAGCGTTTGCAAATTCCAAAATTCCAGTCAGACCAGCTTCCTAACCAAGCCAATTAGATCCATAGGACCAAATTTGTATCAGATATCTTCAATGCAATTTCTCTCAGGTGAAATTTACTCAGTTGTTAGAGAGCAGTGTCAAATTTTGATTTGGTCTGCAATAAATTAGTTCCAGGTTCCTTCCATTCCTGAACACTGTTGGAGCCTTTTCCTTGCTAAACAACAATGGAAAAGGTCATGCCAGGTATAACTGTATTTCCTTTGATGGATGGATATCTGTAATGCACTTTGGCTCACAGTCTAATCAAGGCCAACTTTCTGCTTTTGCACAGCTTTTGCACAGTAGCTGTAATAGGTTAGATTCATATTATATGTGGTCATTTTGAAAATTTTACAGGAGGCATATTGCCCCTGTTATTAATTTTAAGAATAATTAAAAGAAGTAATTGCAAAGAATGGCATTACACTTAAAGAGGCAATCAAGAGAAATGATAGTTCAGATCCCTTAGGTATATCTTTAATTTACAAATTAGACATTAGGCCCCTTGTGCAAGGGGCACAAATTTTGCCCCAAAATCCACAAATCCACAATATCCACAAATTTGTGGATATTTGTGCAAAATATCCACCCAAGACACCATTTTGTCCTCATCTTGAAATCCACATGTCAAGAATTCCCCATCAGTCCATGGTATGGTCTCTTATTTACGGATGTTAATAAATGGTAGAAATCTGATAAAAGAATAGGGTAATGACCTATCAGGGAGGTCAACTCATCCTGTTCCTGACATGGCAGAACAACAGAAGGGTTGTTCTGCTTCCATATTCCCACAAATTAAACTGGTTAGTCTCAGTCTGCAACTGTTGTAGTTTAGTTTTATATGGTAGTCAGTTTAAGATTAAAAGACACAAAATTAAAGTGTTTCCATGCAAGTTTTCCCATGTGTTCTAGATGCCTTGAGTCATATTATTGTCAGCGGATGCCTCCTCAGTCAAGCCAATGGAATGATCCAGATCACCCTGAAGGTATTAATTTAATTACTGAATATTTATCCTTACCTCTACCTATGCACTCCTACTTTGGATTTCTGGATTTGGTGAATGTTGCTGGGTCCAAATTAAGTATAAGTAAGCAAACAAACTAAAGGCCAGATGCCTTCCTATAAGTACAGGCAGTAGCAACCACTGGGCTTCTATGAGGACTTGGAAAAATGTATTATTGTTAAAATACTTTTAAGAGGCTTGAAAATATCAGCGTTATACAGGCAATACTACTAGCTGACTTGCATGCTTCCGCACCTCCAAAATACTGTCCACACTGGGACACACTTGACTAATCGTGTTCTAGCTTCACCAGTGTCTTCACAAAGGAAGGTTGACCCTGGCTTTTCTATGCATTTATCTCAAGAGTAGGTTCATGATTGCTCCATTTATTTTATGTCCTTTTTCATCCACATAATATATCTACTTATAGCTGCACTGATTGCATTTTTATCATTCAAATATTTAACTTGTAAGATATTTTTAAGAGTGTCTTCTGAAGGTGAGTTACAACCACCAACTTTGATTTCTCCAGGCCAATTCAAAAATATATTTCCACATCCTCTTGCTTGTACCTCATATTGAACTTTCGCTGCTCAGGTTTTAGGGTTGGTGTACCAGATTTTTATGACAAAGGTCAAAATACACAGAAACGGGAGCTTAAATTTAAGACTTCACAAATGTTGCCATTTCTTTAATTTCTGTTCCACTTCACTTTTGAGGGAGAAGAGCAAGTTAGAGTATAATTGATGCATTACAGCTGCATTGACATGACAAAAATGTAGAAATTCTCTGATTATAATTTTCATCTTTTTTTCAGTCACAAAATGTCAGCATTTCAGTCCTTCTTAGATACCCTAATGAAAGCCCTAAGGGCTACAGTGTTGGAACCCTCATCCAGTGTCACTTGAAATAAAAGAAAGCATTTGCTAAATAACAAGCAAGCCTTCCTTACAGTTGGGTGCAGTGAAATGCCACTGGAATTACTTCATTACTTCATTCATTAATGGATAGGTTTTGTTTCCTTACTAAAGAGAGACTGATCCATGCACAGATTTCTAAAAAGGATCCAGACTTTCCTCTTAAATTTTATGCTCTCATTACTTGTCATCAGATTTGACTATTCAATTTGGTTACATAGTGGTGAGACGACATTTCTTTTACTGCAGAATACAGAGCAGTTAGAGAAGAAAACTAAAAGCACTTCAGGAATCAGTATAATAAAATATGTTTTCATTTAGGTACTGTCATTGTAAGAACAACAAAAAGATTAAGACCATTTATAGAATTGGTTGCATGTAGTCTGTTTGCCTCAGGCAGATCTTGGGAAAGCAATACAATCATTGTGCCTGCAAATATGTACATCTAGGTCTGCAAACTCTGCTGAGATGGAAAACCCTGTATAAGAAATTTATTTATGAAGGCCCCTTGCACAGCTTTATGTAGCTGAGTGCCCCGTGGTCAATACAGCACCAAGAGCCCATGCATTCCCAGCATTCCTTAAACAAAGATCCTTCAAATCTGCATGGGGAACTAAGCTGTTATTTGGGCACAAGAATCTCTAATTAAGGACAATAATGACCCTATGTTAAATTTCACATCAGCCTTCGTTTAACAGGGCCAAAGAAAACAATTCTTTCCCATATGCAGATATAAAACATTTTCTCACTATCCAATTTCTGATAAACTAAATCAACAGAGACTGATTTTTCTTTTGTATACTATATTGTAAATCAGAAATGATCATTTCAATCACTAGCACAATACTAAGTGAGCACTGTCAGGACTTGGCCCAGAACTAGAAACCATCTGTGTTTAGTTATAGATCTGTTCCCATTTTGATCTGGGAATATTAGATCCTGCATTGTAGATAATGGAGCTACTTGTGCATTCTCCGTGCTGTTAGCATTGCTCCTGCAACTGCATCTACACCTGAAAACAATTTTATCTCCTCGCTATAGTTAGTGAAGTTGTTAGTACTACTAAAAACGCTACCTACAGTTTTGAGATTCACATCACAAGTGCTACAGTGACATTGCTGCTTATTTTCTCTTCCTTATGAAGACTCACTCTTTTCAATTTTTATAGAGCATTTATTATTTTCCCTTTTGAAGTCATCCAGCTGAACCTATCCATGTTTGATGTTTTGGGATAGAGTAAGTTGTATTTTGCTGTAAGAAAATCAACAGTAGATAATAAAGGTAAAACACAAGTCTAATATTGTTGTGTCAAAAGGAAGTGATATTTGATAATTTTGTAGATCCTCCCTGTGTAAGTCAATACTGTACAAATGCTCTAAAAGGCATTGTGCAAATAATTCCTGACAAATTATTCACTCACTTCTATGACTTTCCTCCTTCCTGAAATAAATATGAATAGATTATGATTTTCCTAAATATATCTGTTATTTGAAATCAGGTCACCAATAATTTCTATAAATGTTTGTTGTTCTATAGATTTGATTTATTCATGTCTTGCAAGTATTAAAAATTTATAAAAGTAAGCACACATGCTTTGTATTTGGACAGCTATGCATATACCTCTCTAGATTAATTAGACACAAACTCACTATTTGGTTTAGTGACTTTCTTCTAATGTAGATAACATGTATTATTTAAATGAATTTGAATACTAGTGAGTTTTCAGAAAATAGAAACTCATCAAGATGTATACCACCTTTCCATTATGAAAAACATTTGATATATTTTTAACATCATCAACATATTTCAGGTTTATGAGATACTAAATGTATGTTTTTAAGTAGCACTGAAGAGTTAGATCATGAGCTTCTGCAGAAATTAAAGACACTCTCTCTTTCTGTGTGTGTGTGTAAGAGTCGGAGTGTTGCCTCTATGTCCTAACCAAATTCTAGCTTGAGAAATTGTAATTCCTTACTTAATTTTCCACTGTTTTTATAAGATAATATTTTTCTGGTATCTTGTGCTGACTTGCTAAAGATCTTTGCTGTTGCTCCACAGTGATGACTACATTTCAGCAAAAGGCGAGAAATTGTCTCTGAACTGTTTTGAAATATTTCACAAGCAAATGGAAGTTGTAAATACAACATATTATTATTAAACCTGAGAGAATGTCTTCAGTAGTTGATGTTTAAAAATACTCAGTCAAAAAACAACCAGCAATTAATTTTAAAATCAATTATTTTTAAATCAGCTTTCAGGTTAAAATACAGTACAATAAAATAACCCCAAATGTTGTATGTCAGTTACTGTTTCACTCTGAGTTTCTTCACATTGACAAAACTCACTGCCGAGAGATCAAGGCTTGTTGAATAGTAATTGTCACAAAACAAGTGTATTACTGAATGAGATGGTCAAGCAGAGCAGCTAACATTAGGTAAATTCAAACACAGTTCTGTAACCATCTGTATCTCGTTTAAAGTAGATCAAAACAATGTCTAGGATTTTGACAACAGTGTATTAGAGCAGGTTTCCAGCTAATATGATGCCTATTTTATAACCTAGCCATCAGACATCTCTGCCTCCAAGTAAATAAATCCCGCTATTTTCAAACCACTTCCCAGAAGCTCTGAATTTATAAGGCTTTTTTTTTTTTCTCATTTCAGCTTTGCACTTTTTAAAGAGTTGATATAACTTTATTTTTTTTCAAACTATGCAAGAACAAGTCATGGAGGAGTAAAACATATATACCATTTTGAAAACGGAAATACATGGAGTTTTCATATTATATGCATTTTGAAGGCCTCTAGGTTATATCTTCTTTCTCTTTTAAGTATAATCCTTGGGAAGCATCAGACATTGTTACTTTTTATGAATGCAGCTGGGATTGACATAACGTGATTCACAAGGGATGCCCGGGGGAAAAACACTAGCTCTGAAATCAAATGGGCACTGCATCTGCAGTGTAGTTGCAGGAAGTTTATTGTCCTGAACTCATCCTTTTCCAGGAGTCTTATTTTCTGTTAATAGTCCATAAGGGCCCTCACATTTTATACTAATGGGACACTTGGGTTGTCCTGGCAGCTTCTTTTCTGCCACCAGGATTGTGAGGCACAAAGACCCAGGGCCTAGGAGCTGCCCAGGTTTAAAGCTTAAGGCTGCTCCGTGGAAATATTTGCTTAAGAGCAGACATAGGCAGAGAGTTTATTCAGACTTTATGGAGGTGACAAGCACAATTCTCCTTTCTCATGAAAGGGGAAAACAGAAAAGGTTTCTGGGAAGCATCAAGGACAAATTCAGTTCTTAGTATGTTCAGATTGTTTTTAATAGGACAGGAATCAGCTCATTATTCTATATTTCTAAAAAGTAAAGGTCAAAACAGACCCATGAGAAGTATCACATAGAAAAGGGCTCAAAGACTAATAAACTATTAAAGAAGTCTAAAGAGCTTTTAAGACAGTGTGTACAAGAATATAATTTCCCTTCCATTTCTATACGTTGATTTGAACCTTCTATAGTGGAGTTCATAAGTATTAGGATATTTTTGAACTCTACTATTGTCCACAGATTGCCATCATTATCATATAGACCTTATAAAGTAAGGTCAAATAAAGTCAGGTCACACATCACATGTGTGCGCTGTAACCACAGTGTACTGCTTACTGTGCAGAAACACCACTCCCTGCCAGAATGATCTGTCACTAGCTGTGTCTTGCTCTACTCCTACACTGCAGGCAGACCCTGGAGCAGGGTCTATGGGGTTCCTTCTCTCAGCGAGTTTTCAGCCAGGGTAAGTGCTGAATTGCACCTTTTCTTAGGGGAGTGGAGAGGAAAATAAAACAAAACATAAAAGGAGAAGAGAATTCATCCTGAGCCTGAATATATTCTATAACTGTGAAAGCTTATCTTTGTCTGATTTAGATATTCAGCACACAGGACTGTGCTGCTGGATATGCTGTACCTATGTAAACACACACATATGAACCAAGCTGCGCTGCTTTCTGTGCCCCATCAGCGCCAGCCCATACAGCTGGATATAGTTGATGTGATCCTGTGTGTGTTTATATACATCCCAACCTATTACTCATATTCTGGCCAGCTGCAGGGTTCACCTGTGTGATTGATTTATATGCTGTTAAAACCTATAAGAGTAACTAAGGGAGAAGTACCAAAACAACAGTTCTAATCACAGCTGGGCCGAGCGGCTGCTGCTGCCACCCTCTCATGTGCTGAGAGATTTTGCAATAAGGTGGTGATGATTTAGCAAGATAGAAGAGGACTGTGTAAAGAAAGGGGAACATTTCTGTGTAAAGAAAGGGATAGAAGAGGACTGTGTAAAGAAAGGGGAACATTGCGGGACCTGGTCTCATACTGCTCAAGCTTGGAGGCAGCTGACATGGCAAATTATAAATGATGAATGAACATTTTCCTCTTGTGATGGACTGGTGTAAGACTTACTCTCTCCCTGTCACTTACAAAGGATGGTGTTGCAATGCCATGGTATGGACAGATTATACACCTCCTACTCTGTATATAGGATGGGACACAGCAGTACTGTAATACTGCACATGATTTTCTTTCGGGCTAGTGGGGCTCATGTGCTTCATGCCCCTCTAGTCCTCATCTGTAACAATCCACTCTAACTGATGTGCTGCCCAGTATGACTGATATCTCATTACTCACTACTAAAGGAATCTTAGCATAGGAATTCTCTGTCTCTAGGGTTCTGGCTGGCTAGTGAAACAGACTTTATTTTGAAGAGCAAAGGAAGGGCTCTTCCGCAAACATTCAGTGGACTACGTATCTACCTGAGCTGGTGATACATATTTGTATCATCAAGCATCATGCAGGTTTGATAAATTTTAGAAAAATTACATAGCTCTTTTTACAGAAGTGAGACGTATCAGCTACAACTCTTTGAAGTGAAAAAATAATTCAGGTCAAAGTTTTCACTTTAATCTCAGAAAATATGCTTGTGATTTTCCCTGAAGGTGAAGATTTTGCATCTGGCTCTGAACTGTCAGATTTCTCAGCAGTAAAAATGCTTTTAAAAACTAATACAACAAAAATGCCAAGAACTTATGGTTTTGTGAAGATGAACTAAACTTTCTGCTTAGCTCACCACACTGCCCTGCCTTGTCCTTGCTCACATTCGAATCTTGGAATATCCTTCTCACAGGTGGAAGGTCAGTTTAAAATGCAAAGAATTGGCCTTACTTCTCATGGTCTTGAAGTCATGTTGGAAACCACGAGCTCCAGTCATACATATAAAGCCAATGTTTTGATCAAAGTCAGTATCTTCCATCTTCAGCATTTCACCAGTGAAGTTTCAGGTTGCTCAGGCACCAAAAGCTCCAAGACATCATATAGAAGGATTTAAGCACAGTGTGAAATTATTCAAGGTCAAAGAATAGAGTTCTTCTGATGACATCTTACAAGGCTATCTCTAGGTTTTGAGGCAGATTATATTTTACTTTATGAGGTAGGAAGATATGAAGCAGGAAGGATATGGGGAGAGCCCATCCCTCTTTCAGGCAGGTGGTGAAGGGAAGCTACAAATACAAAGGAGACTTCATAAAGCAGTGAGCAGAAGAGGAGGGGAAAAAAGTGTATCTCATATTATGCCATGGTACAACAGCATTTTTTATTTCAGGATCTCAAAGCACTTTAGAAGCACTGTGATTAAGTTTCTATCACTCCATGCAGTACAGAAGACTTTTAATGCCTTTAAATAAGAGAACAGAGAGAGAGAGAGAGACAGACAGAAGATATGCAAATACATGTGTTAAAGCAAGAGAAAAACTGGTGTTTCCTTCTTTAATGCATAATGAGGAGAAAAATGTGCTCAGTATAATAATTGTTTTTATTTAATTTTTTGTAAAGAACAATCTTTCTCCTTCCCTCCCTATTTATGGGGCAGAGGCACACCAAGGCGAGAGTAGCTAGAGAGTCTGGCATCACCCGCAGCATAGTGAGTTAATTCCATAAATGTTTCCTTTCCCCCACCTTCTAGCATTTTATAGAGGGTCTTATGTTCTGTTTTTGTTCACTGTTGTCTCCTGATATAGTGCTTCTATTTGCCTTCCTTGACATACTTTCAGTGTCTCAACTGTGTGTTGATTGCTTTTTTGTTATGATTATGTGAACTGATCTCAGTAGAGAGAGGAAGAGAAAAAGAAAAACAAGATGTGTTGTATCAGTTGAAGACTACGAAATACAGTGTAAGATGTGCTTTATGCCAGACAAAATGCATTCAGTGAACTAGATGAAAGGAGCTTGATAAATAACTCCACTTCATATGGTTATGAAGTTACTTACAATTAAAACATAAAATGAAATGATTTTGTTGTCTTAAAGAATATTTTGTTCTTTCCTCTTCTCTATTATCTGAACAGTCTGCTATGAAATCTGTCATCTGGAAACATTTGTTTTACATTCGAATGCTGTACTTTTAGTCGATTCTTTGGGTCTTTACCTAGCAGAAGGCTAGGAACATGTCAAATGAGAAAAGACATTTGGAGACAATAAGAAGAGTCTCTCCATTTATACTGGAGATGCCTATCTTTGCGCTCTGCTCATTCAACAACTATTGAACACATTACTCCAAAGGCATGTGGGTTCTAGAAATAACAATTCCCACCAAGCAGCTCCCACATGAATAGTTCAAGATTCTTCTCTTTCAAGAAGAATCTTTTATTTCTTTGACTTTGAACCCTTTATTTCTCTGACTCTATTCCTAAAACAACCCAAACATCCCAAGTTTTCTTTGACTGGTTCTCTCTCTCGCTTTTAAATGTCTATCCATTTAAGCCATGAGATACAAGAACTGTGTCTGTACTATGTGTTCATGCACACAATGAGTGCCCAATGGACTCACTGTGGAATCCTTTTATTGTGAAAATATTGTGATATTGTGAAAATATTGTTTTGAAATAGTAAGGACAACAATAATATAGAATTATCTTAATCGATTTCAACACTTTAAACCTCACTCAGAAACTAGTCTCATCTGCTGCTGTTTTATGCTGACCTTTGTCCTCAGTTCAACACCGGTCTCTGTGTTTGTCGTGGATATAAGGGGTTCTGAACCTCTTAAGAAGAAACCTCTCATCCCTGAAAAGCTTGAAGTGAGCAGTTCTGTATCTTTTGTGCCTTTTATGTTCTGCAGCTGTCTGATTATACCTTCAGAAAACACACTGAGGCAGCAGGCATATGTGACTTTTTTCCCCATTCTCATTAGTATTAATATACCTTGTAGTTCATTACTGTCTGAATTAAGTTTATTCAGATATGACCAGTGGTAATGGGGTCATAAGCAGAATAGCTGTGCCTTAGATGGAAAGGACACAGGCCTCTGGAGAACCTCTTGAATCTGTGTTGCAATGAAAGGAGTCAAAAGCTCATCCTTCCTCTATTTCAGACATCTCCACGAGGTTCCCACAACACTGCTGACATATGTCTACAGCATCTGATCACTTCTCCTCGCTTATTCCTGTTTGGAACAGGCAACTCAACTTAAAACTTCATCTCTTGATAATCTATCAAGGGGATCGATACTTAAAGGGGTATTTAGTTGGTACGTAAGAACGTACCTGCCCTTAAATTCAGCAGTTCAGCATGTATTTTTTTCAGCAGCATTTTGAATGTATGGCAGACCTACATCTGCTTTATGGTTGAATTTTTCTCAAGTATTATATTTAATACATGTAGAAACATGTATTGTTCAGCATTGTATATGTTTATCTATCAATATGTTTACATTATAATTATTAGAGTGAATTTTAACTGTCTTAGATATATTTTATGTATTATTTATAAAAGAAAATAGAGATTCTTGCAGCAAACACTGAAAAACTGAGTGGGTAAACCAACTTCAAAACATACCTCTGAAAGCTGTAGTGCCTGTGAACACTGAATGTGCTGGTTACAGTTTCCTCTGCAATGTCAGTCCATCACGTGAAAGACTGGAAGACAAAAAATGGGAGGCATTTAGTCTGTCAGTTCAGGCAAAGGACTAGCTCTGTGTATACTAGTTTCTCCTGAGAAAATGCATCCCTCCAAATCTTCTATTGGATAAATCTAGAACCTACTCCACGTCTCACTGATGCCATATCAAACCATAAGTCACCAGCCATGCCTGCAGTTTGCAATTCTCAGAGAGAAAACAGTCCTCTAGTCCCTTGCTCTATTCTCATTTGGACAGGTTTTACTCTGGTGAGTGCAAACTAACAAGTTCCATGAACTTGGCCCCAGTTTCCAATCATGTTCCTGAGATCTTTATCTTGCCTTTAGAGTAATGTGTTCAAATAACCTATCTCCATCTCCCCTAGCTAACAGAGATATCTTTGTGGATAGGAAAGACAAAGTTGCACTGCTGTCAAACTATTTAGTCTCTGTCAGTCTGTTTTTTTTTGGTTCGGTCAGCTCCTCATTTGTAACGCAGTCATCTCCTGAACACCCTAGTGCTTTCTCTGCAAATAAGTACAAAAACTAGCATGTCAGTAATGGAGAAATGCTCATTTGCATGAAGAATGACAACCTTATCAAGCTCTTTAAAGTTCCATCTAATCTATTCAAATACAGTCTCTGCATCTGAAGTAGCATCCGGGTGCCTGGAGATTGGGAGGCCTCAATTGCCAAACCACTTACTGCAGTAAAAATGAGTGAAAAATAAAACTAAGCACAGTTACGGACTAAATTTAGCTGAGTCTAAATGCAGCTGGGTTATGAATAAAGGCCAGAAGTGGCAAGGGAAATGGGAGCAACTGTATCACCTTCCATTGAGGATGCAGTTAACAGAAGGGGTTGCAACACAAAATCTAAATCTCTACGCTTGCTTCCAGAGTGATGCAATCTGAGAATGCTTCTCCCTTGATTCCATGCTACTTTATTTGTTCTGAAGATAGATTAGTCTCCATACTGCACACAGTTACATATAGAAACAACTAAAGCCATGCTGGAAGCTCAGCTTTCCTTTATTTTCAGGTCAGGAGGTATTTTAATCAAAGTTGAATAACTGCAGACACCTTTCTGACCCTCAGTTTCCTTCACTATGTAAATACAGAGATATACCCATATTCTCTCTCTGCTATGTTCATGAAGGATTTCACAAAGTACATACATGTTTCATAAAATACAGACAATGTATGCACAAGATCATCACAAGTAAGCTGTTACCTTCTCTCCCAATTTGCTGTTAGCAGTGGTGAACTGTTCAAGTTATAGGGCAGACTCTGCTGACAGATTCATTTCACAAAAATATCAAAACTATGTTTTTTTTAAACTCACTAAAAAGGCAAATAAAGCAAAACTGTAGGATGTAAAAATCTAACTTGCATGGTTCAAAAGATTTTAGGTAGTTAAGTGACATTTTTAAAAAGTTCACCCTGCTCTGTACATAAAATGCTGTTATTTTAGGAAGCAACAGATTGTCAGGTACATATGCCGCTGCATTCTTTGCCTCCTGTAGCATATTAAGAGTAGAATCAAGAGTAAGCCCTTTCTTAAAAGCAAATGAAACAAGCAGCAACAAGGTAAGCTTCCAGGAAGCCTACAAGGCAAAATCGTAAAACTGATAAGCTATTGAATCAGAAGAGAAAGCAAGAGAGAAGAAAAAAAACCCAAAAACTATGAAAACAAAGAGACAAAGTACATCTATATCCCAGTTATTTTAAAATTTTCATTAAAGAAATACACAAGGATACCCCTGTATATATGCACCTCAGTGTGTAGAAAGAAATACAAACATTCACAAATATATAGGTATCCCTGTGCATGTGGAAAGAAAGAGTGAGGGATGAGGAAGAAGTCTTGTGATCTTGAGGTGTTGAGCCCGGAGGAACAAAACCGTGTGGCTGTGAGACCCAAGCACAGCACTGCTGGCGGGGATGTTCCCGCAGCAGGAACTGCCAGGGCTGCCTTTCTTGCTGGATTCGGCTCGGAGAGCCCTCGTGCTGCGCAGCAGCGAGAGGGGAGCCTGCGCCTGCCGAGGACCTGCTGTGAACCGGCTGGAGTTTCACGGAAGGGTCTTTACCTTAACTTACTGTTGAGCATTGTAGGTCATACAAAGCAGAAAAGGGGAAAAAGATGAGACTGGGAAGGAAATGGGAAAATCTAGTGATTTTCAGCATTTTGTGTTTATTTTTCACATAGGCATGAATATTTCAAATAAGTGAGAGAAGGATGCTCCTAGTCTATCAAGCAAAGTGTAGTATAAGGTAAGTGTAGCATGTGTTGTTATTGATGTAGAAGAACTGTCATCACTTGGGGGAGTTATCCATAACATTGTTTGTGGATATAGTTCAATCAGTGAATATCAGGATTAATCTTCTTGTTGCAGTCAGGTAATACTGCTTGATAGTCTTCTCCAGATGTCCTACCACCTTTCTAGGCCATGATAGATTGCTTCATCTCCTGTCCTAGTCTGCATTGCTCTTGCCTCCTACCTTCATCTTCCCTCCTCCTCCTCCCACCACAAAGCCATTTCCATTTGGCTTTCACAGAAGTCATTCATTGTATCAGCAGCTCCCTTTTAATCAGAGCACTGCCTCCATCTGAACTAGCTGGTTAAATGACTGAGGGTCCATTAAGTGAATTATTTCAAGCTCTCACCCCTTTCACAAATCTGCTCCTAAAGCAGCACAGCCAACAATAAATTTGAAGCACCTCTCAGTATGGCAAGGGAAGCAGACTGCACTTTACAACTAGCAATTAGCCTTAGGGCTTCAGGTATTTTTCTTTTCTCACTGCAACTGAACTTTCAGGATGTGCTGGGAAAACAGCCTGAAAAAAAAAAAAAAGGGAAAATACAGCCTTGTCCAAAATGCCTTGTTTGGTGCCTGACTCTTCCAGATTGTCCTTACTCTCTCCCCTGACTTATGGCACCCTAACATACTGTAATATTTAGTAACATTTCCTACTGCAGCAGTAATGGGGCTTTCTGGGAAATTATGGTCCAGCAAGAGCAACTATCAGATGTCCTCACTGCTGTCTCCGCAAACCTGTTATCTCTTTCTCCCCACTTAGGGTCATGGAGACCTTTGGAAAATGTAGGAGGTGCAGAGGACATGGAGGTACAAAGTGCATTTTGAGTACTAAATTACCCTGTAATTTTATCTTAATAAATAACAGTATTTCTGTGTTGTGATGGCACCTAGAAGTGCCATGTAGAGGTACGTGAAATAAAATCCTCGCTAGCAGTGTCATGTCCTGCAGTTAAGCAGTCTGGTCTCAAGCAGTAGGATTCGGGCAGAATCAGAGACAAGTTTCCTACCTATTCAATAATTACATGCTTTAAGCAATGTTTAGATTACTACTCTGGCTTCTTTCTCTTTTGATCAGCATTCTAATTTGTCACGGTTGTTTTTTTTTTTCTTCTTCTTCTTCTTTTACCAGAATTTCTTTATTTTTTTTAGTTTTTATTATCCAACTTTTATTATATCAACCTTCTGTCAGCCTTCTCCCTCTCCCTTCCCACTTTGTCTTTTCTCCTCTCTCCAGGATTATGCAGGTGAATTGCCTTATCTCTCTTTCTGCTACATCCTATTTCGTCCTTCTCTGTTTTTTTTTCCAGCTCAATTCATATGCTTTGTGATACAGCTTTTATCAGCCTCACACGTACTGTTGCTATTGCCTGTTTTAAATCATCTGTTTATATGTCATCAAGTACAGCATGTGCTCTTTGCAGAACATCTGCAATTACTAGACAGTTTCTTCTTTAAAAATGTAGGGTGTTACCAACACTGATATAATTGAACTGGGTTATATCTAGACTGTGATTAGGTCTTCTCTTGTGACAGAGGCTACAGGGAACAAAAGCAACATGGCCCTGCACAATGCACTGAAAGAAGAGGTGATGATTTTCTAGCAAGACTTAACAAAGTGTAGACTGGACATAATGTGTTATAGCCATTGAGCTTTGCTGTCACTAGAGAAAAAGCTGCCTGCAGAAATGAGAGGAGGAAGAGTTTTGACTGGGCATTGCGGTTCTTAGTTTATTATGGAAGAATGGATACTTAAGAAAAGTTAGTGCTACTTTAAGGGTTTTTTTTCTCATTTGCCAGTGATTTACTCTTTGCCAATGATTTGCTTTGAGGGATATTGCTCAGACGACTTTCAAACTCAAATTAAGTTGTTAATGCAATACAGAAGTTCTTCCCTAATCACACTGGAAGTTGCGAGCAGTGATGATTTCTATTTGTAAATGGGACCATTAATTACTGGCATCCTTTTCAGGTTATCACTTACTACATGATCGGCAGTAGGATTCAGTAATTTGTCAATACTTCTTAGCTGACAGCTGTAGATACCGTGCTGTTTTACATAGCACAACGAAATAAATATATATCAGCTGTGCAAAGGCAGTTCAGTCCAAGGTGCTCAGTATCAAAGCAGTTTCAGGGTTCAGACATAGCATTCTCCCATTAAAAGATTTTCTCAAGTCACCCTTGTGACTGAAAGAGATAATCAGACTAACATCAAGTCAGAAATATTTCAAGCTTTGAGATGCTGCTGGCCAATAACACAGACTCAGGGAGCTTGGAGCTGTCATTGTGAGTTTCAGTGCATGTAGAAATAGTTCATATCTAATTATACGGATATATACTTACGATGTATGAATCACTGCTTTGACTAAGTGACGTGACTGCGCTGAAGTCCTTGAGTCTATTTGACAGTAGAGTACATGTGCTTCATGTACTTTTACCCACTGAACATTTGTTTTAAGAACTGAAAAGGATAAGACAGAAGTGGTAACTCTGAGGCAGCTTTTGAGAAAAAGCATTGCATTCTTTTTCATTGACTATCACAGGACATTACAGAATGTCTTACAGCTTACGATCATCTGCCCTATGTTCATTTAAATGGGGGAGGAATTCCTAGACAATACCCCTTGTGACTGTCATTTCAGCTGTGTTTCATCTGGGATTAAATCATTCAAAAATATCAGATAATGCTGAGCTTTTAGAGAGCCTTCATTTGTGTAACAGAGGACTTGAGCTAGAAAAAAAGAGGAAATTGATTGCTCACATAACTACATTGAGGAATTGTTTCACTTCATTTTTAAACTGTGTTTTGTCATCTCTGTTTGAGTATAGCAGTAGCAGTGGGGCATGCAAGTGGTAGTTTGGGAGTGCTTTATTTTTATGGTATGTTGATCCATAGGTCAAGTGATCTACCGCAGACTTTTCTAAGATTTGCCCAGCTGCCCATATTTATGATTTATACTGATTCAGCCCACAGGTCTGTAGCAAGATTTTTTCTATTGCTGTCTGGATAGAGGTTCTGATTTTTCCAGGTCTGAGAGAGAGCTTCCAAGTGGCTTTAAACATTTTACATCTCCTTGTCATTAATTGCAATTGATAGCCTTCTTTTTCTGAAACATTCCTGATCAGCTCCAGCACATGATTCTTTCATAGAATCATAGAATGCTTAAGGTTGGAAGGGACCTCTAGAGGTCATCTAGTCCAACCCCCCTGCACACGCAGGGTCACCTAGAGCACGTGGCACAGGACTGCGTCCAAGCGGGTTTTGAAGATCTCCAGAGAAGGAGACTCCACAACCTCTCTGGGCAGCCTGTTCCAGTGCTCTGTCACCCTCACTGTTAAGATTTTTTTCCTTAAGTTCCTGTGGAACTTAGGATGCTTCAGTTTGTGGCCATTTTCTCTAGTCCTATCAGTGGCCACCACTGAAAAGAGGCCGGCCTCATCCTCCTCACTCCATCCCTTGAGGTATTTCCTCTTATGCAAAGATTTTTTTTCCATTGTTTCTTTTAGAAATCATAAATGGCAGGTGTGGGAGTAAAGAGCTTCCTCCATGAACTCAAGCCTTTCCATTACTACCTAAATCTCTTGACCTTTAAGAAATCTTGGTTTCTATATCTGTCTTTCCATCTTCTTTTTCACTGACCTCCTGCTCCTTAGGACTCCAATAGAATTCAAGGATTTATCATCATCTACCCTCAGTCCTCTCTTCATAGCTCCTTTTGCTTTCTGCATTCACAGTGGTTGCAAGTGGTTGCAGAGTTTCCAGCTGTCACTATGCTGCAGTTTTATTTTCTCCAAGGGGGACATTTGTCCACCTCTGCAGCACTTAAGTATATATTCATGTTTGTTTCTCAATAGTTGCATTTTCTGTTCTAGCATTCTTTATGCCTGTTAATTTTATCAATTTCTGGCCAAGGCAAAAAATTTTGTCGGCTCATATTTGCCCTTATCGCTCCATTCTCCTCCTCTTTCACCCATTTAAAGCTTCTCACTCTTAGCAATTACAGATCTTAACTAGATTCAAGAAACACTGAAGCACAGCAGACTGGAAGGACTGCACAAACAAGACTGCTGCAGCTACATATGTATGTGTGTGTGTGTCTGTGTCTGCAGGTCTGTGTGCATGTATATATATTATATACACATGTATATAATACCTCAGCATCAGCTGCTGTCTTCAGGACAATGATTTGGTAATCATCCAGTCACCCAATGTATCATCCGAAAGGTAGCTCTATAATCCTTTCCCTTCCTTGGAAGAAGAATATTTTTTGTCACTACTCAATATTTCAATTTATAGACACTGTATTGTTAGAGGAGCTGGCTTCTTCTCAAGTTGCAGTCATTATCTTCTACTTAGATAAAAGAACACTTCGGATCCCCAGTAGGTAAAGCAAACCGGCATCCCATATTCTGAACTGTGGACTTAATAATCAAAATATACAAAATAGCCACTCAGTTAGAATAATGTTGAAAATCCGGAACATTTTATTGCTCTTCTATGTTCCTCAGTAAAGGCTTATTTCAGTCCCAGAAGAGACTACAATTCACTGGGAAATGAACTGTTGCTCATCGTTGACACACTATAAACCAGTTACGTTGTAATTGTCTTCCTGCTGCTGCTTTTACTCTTGAAGTAGTCCCAGTGGGGTTGCTCACAAGAGGAAGTGTTTCTCAGTCACAGAAGGCAGGTCATGCCTTTAGTTAGGTAGTAGAGGAGATCTACCTAATATAGCTTCTCAAGATGAAGCATTCTAGACAGATGTCAATAATAGCAGCAGTAATAATAATAATAACCCTGATGACAATTTAGCTGCTAAAGCTAGCAGTACGCTCAGCGGTGAATGCCAATTATTGCCAGCCTTTGAAATAACAATGAAAAAAAATGCAGAGGAGATCTCCTTGTTCTCTGCTTCTTTTCATTTTTAGTGCCATGCAAGGGATGGAGAAATGGCTTTGTTAGAGGGGAAAAAAAAAGTGTACAAAGTGTTCAAAGCAGGTACAAGCAGCTCTGCTCTGCCTAGGCCTTTTTCTCTCCTTGTTCTAGACTCCTTCAAGCAAAACACTACAGTGAAAGAGTTTTTTTGTTGAGTCTGCAGTTTGACACCTCAGTGTCCCAAGTCTACTTGGACCCCCAACCTGTTGCAAGCACTCAGAGCTCTCGTTCTGCAAACCGTCTCAGCTTGAGTGTTACCTTGCTCTACAGCAACACTTTTTGTCCTCCATGGAAACTTTTTGATTGAGCTTCTTTTCTATGTTAGAATAAAAAATCCCACATTTTAACCCCTGATACCATACAAGCACTGTGAATATCTGAGGAAGGCAGCCGCCAGACAGCCTGAAACTTCCCACTCTTGCTGTTCCTCAGACAAGCTGCTAGACTAATCAAATTCAGGAAAGACTAACACAACCACAAAGAATCACCTTCATAAAAGAAGTTTGCTCATTATGAGTATTAACAGCAGAAATGTGTAGCAGCAAGAAAATGATTGCTTGGTTGAGAGTCATATGACAGGCTAACAACAGGAAAAAAAAATGTAATATGAGGATGAAGCCCTCGCTACAAGAAGTCCTTCACTTGAGAGCATTTCTGATTCATGGCACATCCTTACACTCTAAACTATTACAGAAATTAAGATCTTAATTTCTTCTGCCACTCTGCATATGCTTCCTCTCATCTGGTGTACTTTGTAATAAACAAATTTCCTCAGCCCCATCCTCTATAAAAGAAAGGAGAGAAGAAAGAAGCAGATCCCCTGTCCCCCCAAAGGAACTGTATCTTTGTTAACACAACCTTACGTTGTGCCCCTGAATAATGTAAAATTTGTTTTGTTGTGCCCTGCAGGGCTTCTGTGTCCCCAGAATCCTAAGGCAATGGCAGTGCCGAGCTGGCACACTGTAGCAGAAATGTCATTTTTTAATTATGTGGTTCTGAGGGGAATCTATTATCTACTGCTGAGATGCTGAAATCAGACGATTTATCTCCAAGGCGGCTCTGTCTACAATCTAGAATATATATCTCTTGTCACTGCAGGAAACAGAATGAAAAGATGTTTTTATTTCTGTTGCCTTATGTTTATAAATTTATTATTTTAAGATTTTGCTTGTGTGTGGGGGGGGGATGAGGACAGAAAAAAGGTGGAAGGTGGAGAAAAGTAAGTTCTAATGCTTCTACAGGTTCTCTTTTCTCTTAATCTCCCTTGAAAGTCACCCAGGGTCAGAAGGGATCTAGCTGCCCTTCCTTCATTTACATCCTTAAGAGCTCATGTGACAAGGGATACTGGCTTGGATATTAGTCACTGTGCTGGGGACTCGGAGCATCAGAGTGCTGAGAGCACTGTACAAGTGAACAGCATCAACAAATTGGTCAGGCAACCTGTTAACTTTAATTAATATAAGTACTAACCGCTGCTTGACATTTCAGGCTAGATGTCTACAAAATTTTGAAAGCACTTTTATTTCTCACACATTAGGTATTTTCATTTAAATGTAAACTAATATACCGACCAGCTTATCCAGAATGATTCTAAATTATTGCTGTTTCTCCCCTAAGGTATCAAAGCAAATGAAAGAGTTTAGTCCATGTTCTTTTTTTATCTGCAAAATTCATTACACAAACCACTTTGTGAAGCAAGATCAGAGCTGCCAGCAATTCATATCTATTAACAAAAAGGTACGTTCCAAGTGCTTTTAAAACAATCTTACTTAGATATATTTTAAATTAATATTCATTTTCTAGGTCTTATGAAAGTTTATCAAAAGGGGGGAGTACAGAAGAGAAAGAAATGCTGGAATATCCCCAGCCAAAATCGTAATAGTTGCATTGCCCTCTAGTGCATACATGACAACATGACGATTAAAAAAAAAAAAAAAAAAAGGAAAAAGAACTCAACTCCGCTCTAAATAATTGCAATGAAACCTTTAATGTCATTTGATGGTTTGCTGTATTTAAATTTTAGAGAAACATTATAGACATTATATATAGACAGTTTGTTCTTTGCAATGACAAATTCTTGCATCTCACAATCCCTTTTGGCAAATCTGAGAAGCATCAATTTACTTCATATTTCTAGCAGAAATGCTCTGCATATTCTCTCAAAACACAGAAGAATATTCTAAACAGCCTCATCCCTGAAAAATGAGCTCCTGAAATCCACCTGAAGCACATCATGTTTATATCAGAGTGTACCTATGTTCAATCAAATACGACGGCAAAGACAAGTATTCAAGAGTATGTCATTAGTCTGTACACGGGGAAGTGCATCACTGCTTCTCCCACACACAGAAAGTTCAGCATATAGTAAAGCACAGGCACAGGCAGAGCGGAGTTGAGGTGGACATAAAAAATGCATACCAAGATGAAAGTTATTGTAAAATGCGGTAGACAAACATTTGAAAGACTATGGATATACTGCAATAGAAAAGAAAATAAGAACAACTGCTAAACTGTAAGACCTCCTAAGTTTCTGGCCAACTGGCAGTGGACTACCTAGTCCCAGGTATTATATGCAGTTCTATTAGTGACATAGGTGTACTATATCCAGTGAAACTAAATTAGGTCTGGTATCACATTAAACTAACACAAAAAAACACTTCTGTTAGTAATAAGAGTCTGAACAAAGTAAAATATTTTACCATCCATTTAAGAGAAAAAAGAACAATACGTTGCAGAGAGGAGTATTTTAGAAATGTACCTGCATAATATGCTACTATTATATTTTAGGTACTGAAGTATAGAGAGTGATTTTGTACTTGAGGGATTTAATGGTCTGATATCAACACCTTTTCTCTGCATAGTCCTTCAAAATATAATATTTTAGAGGCTTTTTTGTTCCAGCTTGTAAGGTACCATCAAGAAACTTGTTAACCCTCCACAAAGAACACGGTGAGAAATTACAGTACCTCCCATTGCCAGGCTTACTTTCAAGGCTTTCACTTTCAAAGCCAAGGCTACACAATAGATACAATCATACCTGTTATCAGTTTTCAGATGACGGGCTGAAACTTACACTCTTGGATATGCAAGACAGCCATGTGCTTGAGCAGCTATGCTGTTCTCCCATGCAACACCAGAATATACATATTTGTGTTGGTGCAAATCAACACTGTCCCTAGGTTCACTTGTAGAATCCCAAGAGCCTGGATAAGATTGAAATTTGAACAGCAGAGGAAGAGAAAAGGATGGCATAAAGATACACAGCTATAACTGCATCGTAGTAGAAAAGCATCTACCATGCTTGTGTTAGGGAAAGCACAGCTGCCGAGGGAACTTGTAAAACAAACCTGTGCTTGCCATTATCCAGCATGTAATGCAGTTTGCCACTATAAAGTCAAGAAAAAGATACATACATATGCCATTTTAATAATCCCTAGCTACATTCTATGAGCCCTATGTGATGCAGATGATCTACATTTGTAGATAGGCTGCAGAATTGCTCCTCTTGTGAAGGGATTCTTAGTTTCATTTCCTGTTTATGAGGTTTCACCTCCCTTTGTGTGTTACTCAGCCAGAAGCAGCAAGGCTGTCACTGAAGCAGGATCTAACCACTCTTCTAATTATCTTGCTCAGCAATTTCCCGCCTCTGCTTGGAAGGGTTCACACTGCAATACCACTGAGAGAATCCAGTCTTGATCTTTTTTTCTGGATAATTACAGAAACTCAGTCTTCTGAACTCAGTTTACTCATACTTTGTAGCTCTACTAAATTCCTTTAAAGCACAGAGAGTTTATAACATTGAAGCGGAAACTCAGTGCAGTTAGGAGACCTGGTAGAAAGTACTCTAAAAATCTGATTAAAATATATAAGGTCATAGTTTAATAACCTGATAAGAATGCATTTTATCGATGGAGCACCCTGAGTATTTTTGTGCCTTAGATGACTGACTATGTATATGATCACAACTAAGCTCTCAGGATATGCTGGTGACTTTTGATTCCTCTGTTTTTGTCTTTCAAGCTTTCAGAATATTAGGGTTCCTTTCCCTTCCATTCTAATGTTGGACAAAGGTTCAAAACATTCAGCTATGTCAAGGGAAAATATTGTGTCTAATTCAGGCATTTAACTTTAACTCTTATGTAAGTTAGACTTCTGGTCTCCCCATCTAGAAAAGATAAGCACTTTCACTGAGATTGTCATTTCTTCCATATCAAGTGACTATAAGGGGAGCATCAAGTTTCCTTCATTGCTTCTTGATATCTTTCACTATCGCTTGATTCTTTCCCTCCCTAATTCTCAAAATTCAATTTGTGGGTCCTAATACAGGTTTGCAGACTTTATCTCTTTAAAAGGTTTTGAGGATCTTCTGTTGTCTGCCTGAAATCCATATGCCTTAATTTTTCCTCCCATGAAAGTAAAACATTAACATAATGCTGCTGATGATGAAGATAAAGAAAGTTTATTGGAATTAACATACTTCCCTCTAAAACTTTGGTTTTGTTCCACTGTTACTTCCCATTGGTACATATTTTTCCAATATAAACTTTTGGCTAACTCTATTTACACTAATATGGCTCACATCAGAGACAAAATGTACTTTCCTATAGCGCATTTTGGGAAAGTGGGTCAAGAATGTTTTTCATTATTCTTTTCTTTGAAAGAGCTGGCTTTAATTTGAAAATGTAATGTATCTATAGGAAAAGCTCTTGATTGAAAGGACTAAAGATACTCACCTATTCCCACCACCGAAAGAAAAGTCTTCAAAAGAAAACCTTAAACTAAGGACATGAAATGGTAAGGACTTTTCAGGCTTTACCAACTTGGAATGTCTGGCCAGGAGTGTGCAAGGCTTGAGAGTCTGCATTTTCTCCACATGCCATGAGATACAGTGCCCTGTACCACTTGTCATACCCCAGCCCCCTTCTCACAAGAACCTGACAACACAGAGTTTCTTGCAGCCCTGGGAACACTCAAATTATACTCTAACAGCACTACCTGATGATATAGATTTAACAGTCATGATTTGGATCATGTTAAATCCATAATTCTTTAAAAATATTATTAAAAGAGAAGCAAAAAAAAAGGAAGGATGCTTTTGAGTGGCCTCAGCATTGGTGTATATGATAGTAAATTGATGCTCTGGTGAAGCCATTTGATTTATTTGCCCTTTCCTAGATTATACTCCATGCAAAATTCCCATTCAAAGATGGATCATACACTATAAGATTAAAGTCTGTCCTTAAACGATGTGTAAAGTGTTGTAACATGTCACTGGTTAACGTGCTATTCCATGTAATACTGATAGGGAACACTGTTAGCCCTCCCAGGAAATCTAGACTTGTGGCAGCCACCCCACCAGGGTGAATTTCACCCTAAATTCTGCTTAACTGACTTTACTCAGGAATGGTTTAGATGATAGGTTCCCTTAGGTGTTATCACATGTAAGATAGAATGAAAGTTTATGTAATGAGAACAGCAAAACAAAACAAATGTGATATATACTTTGCTAATGGCTCAGTGCGGCCTCTTCTTCACAAAACGCTGCTCTGTAGCAAATGTGCGGTCAAGTAAATGGAACAGTACAGAGAAGGGAAATGTAAACTGAGAGTTTTATTGCAGTGATTGATTCTAGCTTTGCTAACCAAAATCAAAAGGGCTTGGTATGAGATTGGCCTTAGGCTAATTTTTTTTTTTTGTCATTGAAAAATACCAATCTTGGAATTAATCAAAGATTCTTGAAATGCTCAGTTGAACTCATGTTGCAAAGTATGTTCCTGGGGAGATCATGCTTGACAAAAGCTAACGAAAACACAAAGGTAAGAAAAGGATACAGGACACGGCAAGTCACACAATAAAAAGATCAGATATTAGATTTTTTTTTATGCATCGGAGGTGCTGGTACCACATCCTAAGGTAGCATTTAGAAAGTTAGCCATAACTGGATTAACATTCTCAAACAAATGTTGCATGCTGTTTTTACAGAGAAAGTCAGGTCCTCACAATCAGGAGGAGCCATGTGGGTTTATATTAGCTGAAAACCTGATCCTAATCTGATCCTAGGTGTTTACACACCACACCCAGTTGATAAAAAGAAGACATAAAAAAAATACAGTAAACATCAGTCAGTCTAGTTCTGTGAAGCTATTCATGGTTTTCATTGGAGAAGAAGTATATTTCCATGGAAGTGTCTTAGACTGCAATATACATTTTGTGTGTGTGTGTGTTAGACTCCAGTCTCAGTTTTGCTCTTAGTCTTGGACAAACCCACCTTCTCAAAATAAAACCTTTCATCTGTCAAACTCCTACACACTGCCACTGGCATCTAATTATTCCAATCTTACAAATATGATGGCAAAACAAAAGAGAGTGTGGGTCATGCAGAAAAAAAAAGTGTTTGAGATCTTCTTTCATTCTCTTTCTGTATTTCTGCCATTCTGAGAACCTCACAATTACACACTCATTCGTATATAGAGATACCATATAGTCCTGTGACTGTGCCCCACACGAGCACAGTTAAAATTTATAGTGTGGGGACACTGCATAATTTGCTTGACCCTAAAAGAGATCAGCCTTTTTTTTTTTTTTTTCCTTTCTTTTTTTGGGGGGTACTTCTTGGTACATAACACAAAACACAGCCGCCTATTTCAGTGATTTTCTTACAGAGATGGAAATCTTTTGTCCAGCTGCTGTAAAAAATCAAGTTCCTCACGTTCCCCAGAAAGTTAAAGATAACCTCACAGTTACTGTTCACCTCTCTCACCTGTCAGATTCAGAGGTGTAGAGATTTCGAAAACATCCAAGACTTCCTATTTTAGATAGCACAAGGAATATACTAAACTTGACAAAATAATAAGCACCTACATGTGTTTCTTTGCCCTAGCTTTTTTTTTTCCTCTTGATCATTTCTGAAACAGCTTACAAGGGACATAACAATAAACAAGAGTGCATTTTATAAGCACATTAGTACTAAATTTAAGCCCGTAATGTTTCCTCTGCTCAGTAGAGAGGAAAAGGTTTTGCTTGGTTGAGAAGGAATTTCTGCAGAAGCATGTTTTGCAAATGACAATACAAACCCCAAGTGTTTAATGTCCTTCTGACTTCAGCTTTTGCTAAGAATGTCAATAGAAATTTGACTTCTAACATAAATGAAGGTCGTGACAAAGAGTTAAAAATTCAGGTTAAAATGGAACCGCTGTTACTTTGTCTTCTGGCAACTACACTTCTATATTAGATTAGTTGCCTCAGGTTATTCAGCACGATTTCCAGCTATTGTAAAGATATTTTGAAAAAGGATTAGAAATGTAGTGCTAAGATAGCATAGACCAGTTGGATTCTCAGAACACTGGAACAAATTAATTAAAAAGATTATTTATAATGAACAAAAAAATAATAGGAGATGAATAACATCTGACATTAATTTGTCAGGAACCATTGCAAAATGATCAAAATTCCTTCGACAACCTACTACCCTATTGTAGATACAAAGAAAACCATAGATGGCTTATAATTGGTTTTCAATAACCCCCTGCCATTTCTTCACATAGCAATTTGAAAAGTAGGCTGAGAAAATCATCTAAATGAAGTTATTAGGTGGATCTCACATGACTTGGAAAACCACTTTCACAAAGCAGTTACCACTTGTTACATGATGTCAGACTGGAAGGAGGTATCTAATGGAGCCCTGGACATGTCTGTTCTGAGGTTGATGCAACTTAATTTTCTCTTTAATGACTTGCTTGACTGAAGACAGTCCACTGATTAGGTTTGCAGATGACACACAAGTCAGGAGGGAGGTAAGGAACCGCAGAAACAGGGTTTGTATTTAAATTGATCTTGACAATATTGGGAAGAAAAAAAGAACAAGCATATCCATTAATAAGAACAAATATAATATCTTACTTTTTAAAGGCCACTAGTAAGAATGTGGCTACTTTTTTTTCTTCTTACTTTTATTTTCCTTGTATTACCCTTTTTATTTTTGTCCTAGGACATTTTTACTGTTCCGTATCTCATCCATAGAAACGATCCTATTCAAACTGACTTGAAATGCACTCATCTGAATAGGAGTCATTAACATTAATTAATTCCCACTTACCTATTAGGGGCAGGGAAAATCCTGTTTAAATACAAAAAGGCTGAGTAGACTGGAGTAGGCAACAGTCCCTTCTCTCTTATTGGCAGAAAAGCTGGTTTAAAACATCCTTGCCTGCCTGAGGTTCGATTGCATCATTTTTTTAAAGCTTTTATATTATTATTATGTTTGAGCAGACATTCAATGGACTCTGAAATGAAAGATGAGGGAAGGAAGGATGAGACCAAGGTATTATTCCAATTATTGTAATTTAAAGTTCTGAGCAAAAGCAATCTGTAAAAACTCATTACCCAGAATAATGGTAAATAGCCTTGATGCTGTATAAAAGGCTGGCATCAGCTTGCCTTACTGACATACTGTCAATTCTAAGAGAGCAGAGAATTTGAAACCCAGGGTAAGCAGTCATGAGGCTCTATGTTCCAATTTGAATGTAACACACTGTGAAATTTAAAGACAAAACTCTCAAAGGCTTGTTGTTGTTGGGAGGTTTTTTTAATGCAGAAAAATTTTGTGATTTTTTTATTAAAAAGTCAGGACCAACTATACCTCAGTTGTTTCTTAGAGATATTTACCCAAAGCCTTTATAAAAGCCTCCAATGACAGATGCTCCAAGTCCCTCACATACAATATGTCCCAGTGTTTAAAAGTTTATACTACTGGGTTTTTTTTTATCTGACCAGATTCCTCCTCTCTGTACTTCAAGTTCATTCTACTAAATCCATTCCCGTATTGTAATCATAAATAGCTTTTAGATTCTTGCTCTTTTGCATCCTCTATGTTTTCCTTCTCCCCTTAATCTTCTGTTCTCAGAGCAAAAAGGTCCAGATTCTCCAATTTTTCTGCGTAGTGCATTTTCTCTAAACTTCAGATTATTCCTGGCTTTTGCACAGGAATGTCTCCTGATCCGCAACGTGGTGTCCTACCCTCCAACAGGTGTCTGAAGACATCCTAGCAAAGCGTTTCATGCATCTTAGAGATAATAATTCTCTTTGTACATTGGAGTATGAAGGTGCCTCTTTCAGCAATATCCACAAGTCTACACTGGCCATTTGCACTGCTCCCCAATGCAAAATTCTCTTGAGCATTCACACTGTGTGAATGATAAATCAATGCTAGATTTTCTTGGAACAGAACAAATATGTCTCTTGACAGATTTGGGAGCCCAGCTCAGTGGCCAAGCATCTCAAGGGATCTCTCAGGCAAGCAGTATTGATGAAGATATACCGAATTTTTCTTCCTCCATCTGGTTCAGTCCCTCAGCAATCTCTCATAGTGCTCCTCTGAGTGTAACACACACATATGGAAATGGAAAGGTATTAGGCTGCCTTCTTTCCTTATAAGCTCTTTCATTACATAAGGAAAACTTCATAAATTTGCTTTACCTATTATATAATTAAAACATCTTCTGTTTTTAGAGTCTCACATAGCTGCTTTGAACTAAACCATGCCTGAAATTTGACAAACCCATCAAGTTAGTTACAACCTGTCTTTAAAGAGATGCTTATGCATGTGTAGACTTCATATGCTTTTTTTTTTTTTTCATTTCAGATAAGAAAAGGCACAAAACTTTATGAAGTGGAAGTCACTGGCCTGTCTCCCTTTCAAAGACCTCTAATTTGAAGAACCGGCAATTTGCCACAACATATACCAGTTTAGGAAAGAGATCTCATTCAAATTTATGTCCTAAAACATTATTGCAACTTTTTGTGTGTGTGTGTTTTATAACAGGCATTTCAGAAACAAAGAACCTTCTCTGTTATTCTCAGTATTCAGGCCTCCTCCTAGGAAGGCAGCTCTCTCCAGCCATGGCTACATGGAGGCAGGATGACCAAATCCACTCCAGCCTAGCTCATGCCACAGCCTGAGACATGAGCTGCCTATGGCCCGAGGCCCAGCCTTGTCTTCTTCAATCTTCCTCACGCAAGCCTTGAGGAGCTGTAAGTAAGTCAGCAAGAAAAGTAAAAACAGAGAGGGAGGAGTGAAAAATAGTCAGCAGCTTGAGAAAGTAGGGAAGAAATACTGACCTGAAAAGGTATGAAACCTAGGAGGGAAGGAGGAGAGTCGAAAGACAGCCCCTCAGGAAGCTGGATGGCCAGCCCGCTCCAGGGAGAGCCCCAGTCCTCCCTTCCCTTCCTGAAAGGGTGGCTCCTAGTGGGGCAGCGGCTCAGCAGCATTAGCACTGGAGCAGGATGAGGAAAGTAACGTTTACCTTAGTTGTGTGCTAGTCGCAGCTGTTATGTACATTCATCAATAAATTATTGTTACCCAGGCTTACGTTGCCTGTTTTCTACGCAGAGTGTCTGTCGCTGCACAGACACTTAAGCAAAAGCTCTCCATTAGTGGAAAAGATGAAGCCCCAGCTCCACACACATGCTCTGCAGTGCCACATCCCAGGACGTCTGATCTGTGCTATGCTATCTAAATAAGATTTGTAGGAAATATATGACTTCCAATTATTCTGAGTCAAAACAGGCTACTTGCTCAATACTCCCACCCCCCACACACACAACTCTACCCCAAAGAACTTATGGCTGAAACACATCAAGGACAACCTGATCCTGAGGAGGTTTCTCAGTGAAACCATCTGCAGTGGGATGGCATCAAGAGTAGGGGCATGCACGTGGCTGGTTATCCTTGGCCAAATACTTGCCTGAAGAATCCCTATATTTCTTATCTTTTTTTTTTTTTTTTTTTTGAATCCTGTGAGTATCATCTTCTCAGTCATTTATCTCACCATTCTCCTCTAACTGTCATTGACGCATTGTTCTTACGCTTTTCTAAAAACCTCTTTTTCTCTCCAAATGGAGAAAGTTTTTGCTTCGACTAATACTTCATTTTGTTTTCCTTCTCACAAGCACTTTTTTATCTACACAGGAAATATATGCCCTACTGTTTCATGTTGTATCTACAGCCTATCTTACATATTACATGGTAAATACCTCTCAAATGAGAATGGTAATTTTGGTTTTACTTATAAAGTTATTTGCTTGGGATAGATACTTGCTAAACCTGGAATTATAAAAACATGCAGCTGAATTATATATATATATGTTTTTAACTGGGACCATGAATATCTGAGTATAACAGATGCAGGAACCCTTTGTACCAGAAGCAAGGATGAAGGGCAAAGTTACAGACGACATTAGACTTCAAGGCACACCAGCTATATATGGGTTTGTGGCAAGTTTTTTGATTTTTTTTTTAACACCACTTCTGGATTAGGCTTCTTTGAATCTTCACGGAATGACTATGAAAACTCACGCTCACACAAATAGAAGAATGCCCCAGAATTGTATCATCCCCAGCATAAAAATGTTCTCAAGCTCTATTTGCATATTTCATAGTAAACTGTATATACTGCAAATTGCTTCTTGCTGTTTGAAATGGGTCCTTAAGAATGCAATTTTCTTAAATATATAATTGCAGCTTCAGATTTCTTCAAAAGGTGTTTATTTGAAATTAATCACCACGCAATTTTTGGTCAGTAAATCTTGCATGACTGAATGGTTTTGATTAGTATTTATATGCAGTCACAAATTCTGGAACTTCAGTATCCCTTTTCTTCAATATTCACTTTCATTTTAGTTGTTTCCATTAACAGTCTCTGTTAATTAACTGTCTAGGAGATACTGGGGAAAAAAAAAGCACAAAACCTACATAACTTCATTTAAACATCTGAGTGGATATTTATAGATATATTTTGTGGTAATCACTAGCCTGTGACAAATGAAGCCATTAAATATGAAAAATGAATAACTATTTTATTTCTAAATATTATTTTTGACCATGTCCAGACTGCACTTAGAAATATGAATTAAATATGAGATTTTTTTTTCTCTTATACTATGTCTTGTACAACAACTCATACAGGTTCAAGGGTTCACCACAGAATAATACAGGAGGCTATAAAGCGAATTATGGAAGTATGATTATTAGGGTCCACTTTAAATTGGAGTATATCTTTACCATTTATAGCAGAGTACTAAATGCTTTATCTACAAGCTTCTGGCAAGTTTTGTATATATATCAGCTGACACAAATAGTACAGAGAGAAAATCATAGAAACAGATTGTTATAGGCTATTTTTTTCGATTTGTACGGACTTATTTATGGAGGTGATGAGATTATTTTTTTCTGTTTTTTCCAGTTAAATCCTAACATTCTTGTAGGGAGAATTCTGATTCTATTCCTGATGAGACCTGGAAAGTAGGAGAAATGTTTTATAAAATGTAAGTTGTTCAGCTAATTTAATTCATATCCATTCCCTTTATGAGGTTTTTGTGGGGTTTTTTTGCTGATCTCACCTGATCTGTTCTTGCCCTTTTGTAGTAATGCAGGGCAGCACTCTATTTTTCACTTTGATTTGTGTTTGTGGAAAGATCAGCAGGTTTCTTTTTCTGAGTCAGAAGAGAGAGCTGTACAAATGCCTCCAAACATATAAAAATGAAAACTATTGAAGTAAAACTTGCCATAGGATTCAACTCATCCTATTTGCCTCTAAACTCAAACTTTTATGTCAGATTAGTTAATGTTACTTTAGTATCAGCATGTCCAGCAGTTATGGCATGGGCTGCCGGAGGAACAGAGCTATCTGTGCTATGTGGAGCAAATGTTTGACTTCAGTAGAGCCTGCTTGATAGTACCAAATACCATTTCCCACATCTGTGTCTATGGGTCTGGCCTGTATCTAGCAGAATGAGACTTGATACAGAAATCCGTTGGACTTTTTTTCCCAGAACAGAGACTAAGCAGGTGTTCCTTAGAGAGCTAAAAGCTTGTTTTACTGTGTATTTAATCTGGAATCCTAGGATGTACCATAGAAAACTCCAGCTGATAAAGGAAAAATGAAGCCTTGAAAGACTTGCTATGTTTAGCTTGATGCTCATGTTCATAATTACAAAGGTAAATGCAAAGTGACTAAATGCCGCACAGGTGTTTCCTTCATGAGGAAGTGAGGTAACTAGATGATAAAATATTAAAGCAAATGACAACAAATTTTACTATACCATAACCAACACTATCCAAAATTTAATAAAAAGATCAAGCACCACCCTAAATCCCTTGTCTGTAAGCACCAATACTTTCTTCCAAGTTATCTCCCTTAAGAGGTAGGGATAGGTGTTTGTTTATTTTCTATAGTTTATTGAAGCTTGCCTCATAGCCTTGAAAATAAGTTTACCACTCTGCTAAATCAGATTCATTTTTTTTTCTCCTCCTCCTCCTTCTTTTAAAATAGAAGGGAAATATCAATATAGCAAACTATTGACAGATTCACATTTTGTTTTGACTCACAACAAAACTCTTTGTTGTATGCAAAGATCAAATCTTCCCTTAAAATTGATCTCAGTGACAAGAATTTTTTTTACATTTTCCTCAAATATTATCACTTTCTGCTTGAAGAAGTATTTTACTTCTATCACTATATTATGTGGCGCTTGCTTTCCTTTTAGCAAAAGACTAATCTTAAGAAAATTACTTGGAAACTTTCCCTGATTGTTTTCCAAATCTTTTTTAACATTGCAACCAAAAGTTCACACGTATTTGGGGGCAACCTCTAAACACTAGTGACCCAGGTCATTTCCCCCTAAAGCTACGCATGAAAAACTGTTTTTTTCTCTCCAGTTGATATCTCAGTGTGGTGGCTTTGACATTTTCATTAGCTCCAAAATAGATGACCTGAAAGACAAAACAATCACTCACTACACATGAAGTGACCAAGATCGTTGTCCACAGGAGTTTCTGTGCTTTTAGTGGTAAAGAATGTATGAAATAGAAAATGGAGATTAACTTTTTTGTGATTAACACCCTATTGTTACTCACGAATGCATTTAATAACAGAATTTAAATAGCAGTCTAACAGTCTGCTATGTAATAACTGCTGTTCAAGTATTGTCGTCTTTGGAACTGCTCTTATAGGCAAGTGCTGTATTACAGGTTTGCACATAATTGTTGGCATGAATGATCCTTTGATGCTCAGTACTGTTTCTCCCATTAAAACAAGATCCCTGCCAAATTTTACATCACCCAGAAGTGCCCTTCAAGTTGCAGTCCAGGTTGGTTCACTGAGTCTTTCTGAGCAAACTTCAAAACATCTTCCTGCATGCCACCTGTTCTTTAGGAATGTACAGTTGCATTGAGTTATGGGTTTTCCTAATTCAGGATGTTCCTCTATATGACTTGTAAGGTAAAATGCAACTTCAGGCTTTACTGCTTCTAAGATACAAAAAATAGTATTGTCAGAAATTAGATTATTAAAGGTGGTGACATGATTCCAGAAAGCATTAAACAATAGAAAGACGTAGAAGGTATGGGACAAGAAAAGCCAGAAAGAACAACAGGGACTCCAAACAAAGGACAAGGTCACCGATAGGAATGGAGCATAGGGAGCCAGACATATCACGAAGCTGCGTGAATGCAGCTGCGTAGAAGCTGCGTGGAAGAGGGAGCATGAAAGAGAGGAGGACATTGAAAAATAAGAGCTAGGAATAAAATTGTGTGAGAAGAGAAAGCAGAAGAAATTGTGATAGCAGATTATGGGAATAAATAACTGTAATTTGAGTGAAACGTAGGCAGGTGAACTGTAATTATAAAAACTGAAAACTGGCTTGGTTTTCTGTGCTGCCTTGAGTGTTACCCATAGAGGAACATGTCATAAGTTCTGCAAGAGAAGAGACTCCTCTTGTGTGTGCTCTCTCTCTCCAGAGAGCACAGTCTGCTTTTGTTGGGCAGCAGAATAAAAAATGAGACTCAAAACTTGAGAGCTAAAAAAGAACTCTATTTCCCTATAACAAAAATAAATAAAATACCATCTCAGTTTACCCACATTAGAGTAATTTCTGCTGTGATTTTTGGAAGGTGCATTGCAAGGTCATTGCAATCAAGTGTTCTCTCATATGTACCATCAATGTTTATTTTTAATTTGGGACTGGTAAATAAAGCTTTAATGGGATTTTAATGGCATGTTGGACACACTTCAGTGTCCGGAGATGTGGCATCATATCCAGGAGTGTCGTTATCTGGATTAATTATCAATAGTGGGCAGATATCATTAGGGAGATGTGAAAATGAGAGAGGTAGTAAATGAAATTTACCGAGTAGTGATGCAAATAAATAAATAAATAACAATATCTGAGAAGCCACCAATGGGTACTTCAAAACCTTTTTCAGTTTGAGATTTTCCATTATAGCTCCCACTTCTGTTCTTTTAATTTGAAACTATAAAAAGCCATCTCTTCAGATCAGCAAACATTGTATAATGCACTAAATGCCTCTTGCTGATAATAAGTTTTTTGACAAGTGATAGTTAATGCTTTAGTGTGATATGTTAAGACACAACTGATAAAACTTTTTGCAAATGTAATCTATCGTGACTGACACATATCATAAATATGCGTATCATAAATATGACCTAATAAGTATAAAGAATAGTTGCATTGAAGTAAATTATATGCACCTCAATGGTTTGTCTGCACTTACAAATCTTATAATTTTGTATTTTTTTTTCTAATCAACATGGTAGTATTATTTTAAAAGTAATAAGAGTTTTTGTACCACAGACTTTTAGATAATCTTGCATTTCTTTTAAAAAAAATGGTTAAATTGGCAAATATAACATTTATTTTAATACAGACCAAGACATTTTTATGAGGGAAAAGAAGGGAGGCCATCATCCCAGTAATACAGCAAGATCCATTTTGGGAAAAAAAGATAGATTGAAACAGGACTTAGCTACTTGTCTCCATGCAATCTTTCAGTGCCTGGCAGGGATAAAGAGAAAAATTAACCAAAAAATCAAACACTGCACACATCTGCACAGACATACACACAGATGCAAAGCTAATGCAATCTAGAGATATTGTTAGAATAGAAAAATAAATAGTAATGAAAAGTTGGTATTGCATTTAAGCTATTAAATATGCAATTCGTGCTTTCAAAACCTATGTCCCAAATCTAAGAAATGTAATGTTGAATTGTAAACCCTTGTCTCTATTCTGCTGTCTGGAGAAGTACTGCACTTACAACGCGTACTCGTAAGAGTTTCATTGCTGAGTCCCCATGCAGTGAAATAACAATAACTCTTGAGAGAAAATTTCCTTCCCTTCTGCAGCGTGTATCCTACTCTGCAAGGCATATGATGAATTCTTCCTCAAATATACAGGAGAAGTTCAATACTGCAGATCACAGGAAAGTATGCCAAGAAAATTAAATGCACTATGCTCTGAGTTTGAAAAGCCTCCTTGAGAACACATCGGTCAGTGCTTTGTTGCCAGTTTTCCACAACTTTCAGTTTTAGTTTTGAGTCTGTTAGTACAAATGTGTAGAAGATACTCAAGGCTAAGACTCTTCTTGTGTAACAAAAATGTAGAATTAATTAAATTGTTCCTACCTCCATGCTGTAAAGTTAAATAAATGAGTTAGATAAGCCAAAGGTGCTCTGAGTTAAAAAGGAACAGCAGTTTATTGTTATACATCTCTCCCTTCAGGAAGCTTAAAGTAGCTGTATTAATTTTAGGTTAAATCCAGAGGTTTGGATTAGTTAATCAAGCTTTTGTAGGCTCTTAGATACTAAAATTGGCAAAACCAACAAAACCTCAGACTTGAACAGAAAATCTGACTTTTTACTATGAATGGTCCCTATCTTTACAACGATCTGAAACGGCATAGCAGATCTGCAAGAAACCTACATGTTTCATATCTCTTCTTATCATCTTATATGCTATTAAGGGTCTGGCTCATTTGCTGCCTAACAAAATGGAAGAGAAAAGAACTATAAATAAACTCTGTGACTTATTTCCCCTTTCTTGAGAGATGAATATAGTTGACCTCCCAAGGATTTCATATAAATGCTGATTTTATCTAGCAGCAGGCCCTTGACCTTGGTGAGGTTGACAATTACTCTGATCAAATGAGTGAAAAAGGTTCAGAGATGAAAAGGGATTTCATCCACCAGAGATCAATAGGTCATCAGAAATGAGACATCAAAGCCAACATGCACTATGCTGAAGGAGATTCGAATATATAAGAAAAGGAAGTTTAGAAAAAACATAAACAATTTAGTTTTGTAAAGTGCGGAACGCTGCCCTTCTGCTTGCCCAGTTATGTCTGAGTATTTGGTATCCTGACTTTCTAACTTACTTCATTTTAATTATAAATGAAAAGATGTTATGAAGTGAAGTTATTGGTGACAGTAACTGTATACATCCACAAATAGTCCTTTTTTTTTTTTTTTTTAATCCAATCCAATCTTTATACCTACATTGTTTGTCAGATTTACTTTGTGGGAAATCAACAAATTAGTATGTGTATATATATCCTGTTTTTCAGCATCTGGTTATCAACGTTTTTCAGTATATGTTCAGTATATGTTGCACTGTTCATTCTGTGAAATCTTGAGAGAAACTTTTCTTTAATCTTGAGAGTTTTATTAGCCGGAGCCCCCTTAAATTATAGCATTGTCCTATAACTTGCACCACCCAATTTAAAATTCTTTTTACTTAAAATCACTGAAAGACGATTATTAACAGAAACAAAATCGGGATGTATTTTAATCTAGCAAGGTGATGATGTCTGCAATATCCCTGAGTCTGCCAGAGAAGGGATAGACTTATGCCCAGAGTCTGCCTAGAGAAGGGCAAGCATGTTCCAATAGGACAGGCAAACTAACTCTGTCCTGTCTAAATTTATTACTTTAATTTAGTAAAGGAAACATTTTTCAAACCACATATATATATACTATGGGGAATTGCTGGAAAGCAGTCAGCTTTGTGGGCATGTTTTTGAACAGGTTTGTGGACAAGGTTGCCTTGCAGCCTCCCATCTATTGAAATTAAAGGCTTAGGTACTGTGTCCTCTGTTTTCAACCACATTTCCCAGTTACAGCATGTTCCTTCAACAGTATAGAAAGCATTTCTATAGGTTATATACTGCAAACAAAAGTGACAGCAAGCTGCCTGCATCTGTACGTGGCTGTGCAGTTAGATTAGAAGGTTTGATTCTAGACAAACTGGAAAATTTGCACCTACTCATGTCTTGCAGACATTTCAGTGCCCATAAAAATGTATGTCCCATTCTGCTGTTTCATCTGCCTGCACATTCTCTGGAGGCACAGGTGGCCCTGGGTATGTGTGTGAGAGAGAAGCTGGTGATGCAGTTGACAGCTTTTAATGAGCGAGAGAGGAAAATAATTCTAAGAATTTAAGGAAAAAAGAAATCTAAGCAATGCAGAATATATGATGAACTCAAAACAAAAGTCATGCAGTTAAGTGGGAGGTGAAAGTCCTTTAATGTTCCATGCTTTACAAGGATCTTCAAGTCAAATCCAATAACAATAGTTATGTTTAAAAATACCTTGAAATAACAGGGTAAGTCTAAATTAGCTGGGGATCTGGCTATATAGTTGAATAAATATATTCATGCACCCATTAGGCACAGCCTCACTCATCAACTTGTTGCTTACTTTTTCTGTATCTGTGGAGACAAGTTGACCGTCCTGTCTTGCTCCCACCCACACATGAGAGTTACAGAGTCACTGACAGCAAATATAGCTTTTCTGACTCAGCAAATTTCACCCTCTTATACGTCCTTGATTCATAATGTCCACTGTGTCTGTGATTTGCAAGCTTCACGCTTTGTCTAACTTTTGAGCTGAATAAGTGAGGCCTAAGCAAGTTTTATGACAAATATAAAGCCGCACTGTGAAGGTATAAAATCACTCTCCAAAACAGTTGATCAGTCAGGCTCAAATCACACACATTGAAACTGCAGTCTGGATTTCTCCACCTGTGTTCTTTCCCAAAAGCTTGGCAAATAAATGACAGAGGTCTTCAACCTTAAGAAACATCCCAGCAACTAAGATTCACTGGAGCTGCTGCAAAATGCATACAAATAGCTAAAGAATGATGGCCCATCTCGCACCAGACATATCCAGAAAGCTTTACAGATCACATCCTTCCACATTTTTTCTTTTTACCAAGTCATTTTCAGAGCACAATTTATATCAGAGACTGGCACATCCAAATCACTCCTGTGCTCCAGCAGCACATTTCTGATGTAGGCTAAGCAGAGTTTCAGAAACAGCAGGTAATTTTCATTATTCGTGGACAATCTGAACCTATAACTAATTCATTACTGGCTCCCCTGCTCATAGAGATCCATAAGGCTGCCTGATACAACTCCACTTAGCACTGTGGTATGCTTTGAGAAAAGAACTGTGCAGAAACACCTCCAGGTTTCTCTCTCTATGGGTTTTCACTTTTTTGATTTATAATGATCTCGTCCTACATGTAATGGATCTGATGTTCATCTGCTTTAGTAAAAGGCTATTTGCAAGACCATAAACTTAATTTACTGAAATATAATTAGCACCACTAATAATTTTTGCCATACTTAATGTCACCAGTTTTAATTCCACCAACTCCATTTATAATCAACAGAACAACATTGTCAGACATTAGCATTCATTTATCCACTGTTCTCTCCCACAGTAAATCACATTGTAGGGCCGTGAATGCTGAGAGAGAGACTACAAATTATTTAAAATATAGATATTATATATATATATGCCTTTGATCTTACTCAGCTCATTTACTTCAGCTAAGCCTGCTGATTTCAAGACCTGGAAGCTAAAGTCTGCTCAAACACAGCCTGAATGCAGTGGGTACTGTGACAGTTCAGACCAGCCTCTCCAATTAGTGTCTCAGAGCCTAATGGGAGGGATCGCTTTGTTAATACAGGCATTCCCTACGGCCCTCCCAAAGCATCTCTAACCATTCCTATTAGCTTGTGGAAGTTCCTCCCAGTGGAAATGGTGAAGCTCCTCTACCAAATGAAACTTTTAGGACTAGCAGTTGAACAGTGCCCTGGCTATAACTTAGTCATAAGTGACACTGTGACAGCGCTTAGATTATTTGTCTGCAAAGTCTGTCATAGCTGACTTTTTAATTCTTAAAGCCTGAATATTTGATTTCTAACCTAAATTCATAGCTATTTCTTAAGTACAGTTATAGTCAGAGTTGAAATTCTTGCTGTGGTTTATCACAAAGAAAAACAAACAAACAAACAAACATGCAAACACATGTGAGTAGGCAGCAGCCTAAAGGGGAGTTAAGAAAACACAACCTAGTCTTCAGCATCTGAATTCCTATGCAAATACCTCAGACAGTTCACTGCTGTAAATCACAGAAAGAGCTAGCCTCCCTATTCTCAACCTGGAGAGCAACTGAGGAGTTGCTCCTCAACTATCCAATCTATGAGTTGATGTTTTAAAGATTGTGAGTCTGGGATTAGGTCTGAAAATTTACCCAAGTTTTTCCCTAGACCTAGGCTTAAGGAACTATTAAAGGTGACACAGGAGAGCTAGATCCCACACTTACACCTTTTAAACTGTGAATGAACTCCCCAATTACATGAACAAGGAGAAAAGAGACACCTAAGAAGAGACTACCTCTTTGCGAATTGGATGCCTTAGTGCCTCAGTTCCAGGGGAGGTCTTCTCATTGGCCATATTTGTATTGAATAAGAAGAAGTTATAAAGTGAGACTGTGACTGGAAACGTTGGGAATGATCTCTAGTGTACCCTTCCTGTGTGCATTTCTAACTTCTAGCATTTTCTCTCACATGGTCTGGTTACCATCATTTGCAGGAACCTTCCACCTTACTGTTTCTGACATACAGAATTATGTTCCTCTGTTCCCCTGCCTCACTACCCCTTCATCCTTTTTCAAAATTTCTGCTAATGAAATCTTCTCTTTTCTTTTTTTTCCTCTCTGTGGGATTTTTTTTCTGCCAAATGGTTCTTATTTTATTTCATTGAATGTATGGACAACAACTGTTAGCTGCAAAAGCCCTGTTACATAGCATAGCAAAGGTAAGTGTTTAGTCGGGTATTTTTGGGGCTTCCACGTGAATGTGTACAAAGCTATATTTATTCATTTACCTGCACATGGAAACATGTGCTAGCCAGTCCATGTGTCAATCAAAAAAAAAAAAAAAAAAAGAACTAAGGAGCTTTATGTGCTCTGATAACAGCTCTTACACATATACTTTCTTATGTTGAATATGTACGTATCACAAGTACACATGAACAGGCACTTGGAAAGTGAAAGTTGAACGCTGAGTTTACACCAAACTGCAAACAAATAGTCAGCCATTTAAGAAGGCCAAAGAAGTGTTTATACATCCTAAAATATATATGCATTTTGTAGTTATCGTTAATTATTAATACCTGCTTGTAGAGAGTTCATATTTCATTGTGCTCATTGTTTTTACTAGGGTATTGCTTGGTCCAACGTGACTGAACTCACAAGTAATAGAAAATGAGTATATGGGAGACAATAAATTAGCTATCTGTAGATAGTGTAGATATGTTTTCATTTATATATACACTCAAACAGGCTTCTTACACATTTAGTGCTGACTGCACTTCTTTCTGCACTAGCTTTCAGAGGTACTTCGAAATATTCACATATTTAAATGCTATAAAAAAATGTCCTGGACATAGTTAAAAGAATCATTGCAGGTCTCATTCTTGCGATGAAGAGTTTGTAACAGAATTCTAGTCACAATTAGCTTGTAGTGTACTTTAACTTGCATGATATACACATCATTAAAGTATAGGTTGAACACAGCTGTCACAGCTATTCCCCAGAAAAACAGAATAAATCCATGCAATAATAATAAAAAGTAACAAAAATAAGAAACTTCTAAATGACGAGTATTCATAAAAATTTAGAAATTGAACTAACTGTATGTAGAATTCTTATTCTTCAGGTGCAGCTCCAGTGTTACCTACATTAGATAAGGAAAAAAATAAAAGAGAGATTTAACCTGGGAAAATTAACTCAAAATTATTCTCTTTGACAGTCCTTTCTATTATTGTGATATTCAGGCTAAATGAGAGGAGATAACTCTTCCCAGTCACACACACTTTAAAACCTGGTTTCTCAATATCCCTCAACATCTACTTAAATCTATGTTTGAGCTGTTTTGCTTATTTCAGCGATGCTTTAAACTTATTCTCAGTGCTAGGATGCATTTGGGATTCAGTATCTATACAATCACAAGATCAGTAGCATATATATTTTTGAAGAAAAATGTTAACATGACTCATACTTTCAAACATTTTCCCTCAAAATACTTGAAAAAATACCCCAGCTATTATATAACACTGATACATACATCTTAAGATGAGACCTGGTCCTATGAGAATCCTTGGCTCAATAAGTGGAGAATATTTGATTTTATACACACTGTACTACCTTATATCATGATTGTTTATATTTTGAATCAAAAACAGTACTTTGCATAATACAACGCAGTACTTTACATAGGTCCTCATTAAATGAATTTTTATGTTGTTTTTAAACAATAGTGTCATAAGGAGAAAGATAAGTGAAAGAGCAGCAACAAAATGTTGCATTTCCTTGAGCTGTAGGAAAATGCCATACTTTAGACAGATATTCAAAGAAACTGCCAATAGTCAGTGACGAGTACCTACTTGAAGATAAAATGATCTATTTCAGTGTAAGTAAGACTATAATAGAAAATTGGGGAACCAAGAAAGCACATTTGCTTAGATAACAAGTGCCGTCAGACATTCTTACCTTTTATCAAGATAAGAATAAGGTCAACAAGATACAACAGAAAAGCTCTCTGCACTCTCAGCCTTGTATCCTCCTGGCAGGAGGCTTGAGAGCTGAGATAGTAAAGGACCATCTAAATTGCTGACATTCAACGAACTGCTTAGCTCAGGTTATTATAGTTCAGAAAAGAACCAGCTTGAGGAACACTCATCTAACAAAAGACCATGTCCTGAAAACGTATATGCGAGACAAGGGCATTAGACACAGTCTATCTTTGTGGGCCAGCAGGGTGAAAATCTAAGATGACTAACAGTAGTTTTACAGAAATTATTTGTATTGTCTTTTCACTTGATGCAAGCTAAGATTTAAAAGTAAGTCTCCCAAAAGTTGGGGAGGATCCAGCTGGTTTCAAGTTGTGGTTTTTTTTTTTTAATCGGTTTACCAAAGAAAAGGTATAATTAAAATTGTATGAATTAATTATTTGAATTGTTACAGAGAGTTACACAAGGGGGAGTTATAGGGAGTCTCTCCTGACCCATTGTGCTGGGTATTGTATCTAGGCAGCTAGGCAGCTCTTTACTCTTAATGAACAAAACAAGCAACAACAGATACAGGAAGACAGGCAGGGAAATTCAAAGATCAATCAAGGCAAATCAGCCTAGTCAGCAGTAGTTTCAATTCACCTGTAGCCTAACAATAAGCAGATTTTGGACACAGCTGTGAGGAGAGTTTTACTGTTATCATATTGAAACATGATCTAACCTGACTTTAAGGCTGTGTGTGCTAACCCCCATGCTGTGCCAAGTAACAGTTAGGAAACCCATTCCAGAAAGTGACAAAATACTCGCTTCCTTCAGACAATTTATATAGAAGCTGTTTGCCTATGAAGCTGAGGGCAGATCATGCATAATGGCTTCCCAAGCTGAAAAGGCTGACAGAAAGCTCTAAATTGAAAAGTCATCCCTTGTAGGACACAAAGATTGAGAATAGGTCAGCCATCTCTAATTAAAATATCTCCTTGTCTCCAAATTACTGCAGAATGTGTGATTCAATCGAATGCTTACAGCTTGTTTCTACTTTGTGGAAAAAAAAAGAGGACATGGAATATATACATGATGAATAGCATGAATGTGAACTGTTATACTAGTGATGGTAAAAATCTATGAGACATGAACAGCATAGGCCCAAGCACAAACACCGATCAGCTGTAGCTTAAGGAAGGGAAGGGAAAGGCAAAGGGAAAGGGAAAAGGGAAAGGGAAAGGGAAAGAGAAAGGGAAAAGGGAAAAGGGAAAAGGGAAAAGGGAAAAGGAAAAGGGAAAAGGGAAAGGGAAAGGGAAAGGGAAAGGGAAAGGGAAAGGGAAAGGGAAAGGGAAAGGGAAAGGGAAAGGGAAAGGGGAAAGGAAAGGAAAGGAAAGGAAAGGAAAGGAAAGGAAAGGAAAGGAAAGGAAAGGAAAGGAAAGGAAAGGAAAGGAAAGGAAAGGAAAGGAAAGGAAAGGAAAGGAAAGGAAAGGAAAGGAAAGGAAAGGAAAGGAAAGGAAAGGAAAGGAAAGGAAAGGAAAGGAAAGGAAAGGAAAGGAAAGGAAAGGAAAGGAAAGGAAAGGAAAGGAAAGGAAAGGAAAGGAAAGGAAAGGATTCTAACCTAACAGTTTGGAACAATTGTCTGAATTTCATGAGATTTGCTTCTTTGATAATCTGGCACTAGCCACTGTTGAAGATAAACAATGGTTTATGTAGCATTTTGTTTTGTCTTGTTTTATACTGAAGTACTATAACAAATCAACAGATAGTCTTGAATCTTGGTCAGTCTGCAAAAGATAAGGCTCTAGGCTTGCACTAATATATGATCAGTGTCACTCCATAAAGTCAATGGACCGTATTTTTTCCCTTCGTTACAGTAGTACAGCTCCATTAACTACAGAAATCATTAATCAAACAGCAACACTGAACTCTGTGATGTTGGACAGGACATAAATTAGAAAAGAATTTGGCCTCCTAGCCTTTTTTTCCTCCCCTGATTTGCTGCTAGCAGGAAATCTCTTGTTTTCTTTTGCCCCAAAGTTTTAGTCTAGTACATTGATATTAATTGCACTGCACAACACAGTCTGGCATGCATATATGGGCACAAGGACAAATTAACAAATAAATAAGAAATGTTTAGATGTTTGGCCAACAACCAGATCTCCAGTAATGCTATTTCTGTTGCAAATTATTTGAACTTTTTTTTCCCTCTGTCTCCCAATTTCTCATCTGCAAAATGAGAAAAATAAGACATTGCTTCACTACTAAGATGGGATCAGTAACTCTGATGCAAGGGCAAGGTATGTTTCCATTCTACCAACTGAAGTATTGTTCCTCAAAAGACAACTTTCCTTAGATAAAAAGTGATATTCTAGGGAAATTAAGGCCAGAAGTTTTAGCTACAGTATAATGAATAATTGAAGAGATGACAAACCAGAGCATATCTAACTACACAAAGCAGTCAAAAAGTCTATTTACATGTAGCTTACTACCAGTAAAAAAGTTCATTCTGAAAAGAGCATGAAAAACATCAATATAGTATTTGAACTACTGAAAGAAAGTTTGATTTTCATCGATCCAGATGAGATCATTTTCCAAGTCCCTGGTTTAGTAACAGAGTAAACTGGCTGTTTGAGTTCCCTGAATATTTGTATAGCTTTGTGGGTGCTAGACTTTCTAATCATTAAATTACACTAAAAGTCCAAAACAGTAGGATAACGCATAAAATCTATCCTGTCCTTTTTTTTTTTCCTCTGTAGACATCCACCCTACACCTATAAAAGTCTTTTAACCATTCACCCCCCTTAAATTTTGAGAGTAAATGCATTCAGATGTTTTTAATTATATCACACCTCACGGTGGTAGCTCTGAACCCTGATACAGAATTTGTTGTCAAAGTACCAGATAACTGTTAGACTGAAATTGGCCCAGCTGAGAAGGTGCTGCTAAAAGACTCTCACATCAACAAGAAACCCTTAAGTCTTCCCATGCGTTTCCAGGAATTAGAGCTGATTAAATATTTTAATCCCAAAATAAAAAGTACTGCTCTAAAGAGAGAAAATATCCAAATATTTCCAGAGAAACATGTAGCCTGAATCTTAAGTCCTTTTCTCTTTGAGTTGACTTGGGGTTTAGGCCGCCCTGGAGGACATGACAGAGCGCTGGCCCTGTAGGAAGAGAAGGCTTCATGACCCTTGGAAAATGTTCTGTCAGTGAGATTTAAGGAGTGCTTATACAGCAGGTTTGGCCTCAGGCCCAGGGCAGACCTCTAATGCAGAGAGTTCCATGGTTCCCAAAGTTCTCCTTGTGTTCAAAGCCAATACATGATTCAAAACTAAGATAAATTAAGTATTTTGAAGGGCAACAGCTTTATCAATATTTTCCATTCAGGGAACCCTGCAAAGAGATACAGTGTATTTAGTTGATATCTTACATAAATTAGTATAGAGCATTTTTAGCTAGAAAAACATTGCATGCATATATGTATATAAAGGGAAGACTTTGTAATCTTTGAAACAAACAAGGTTTCACAGCAGGAAATAGAATATGCTTAGTTTTGAAACCTGTTACAGGAATTAACAGAGTGTCTCTTCCATTCAGTTTTGGAAGTCTTTGACACAAGCCCCACAGTTCTGCAACGGCCCATGATTTGGCCACCACACAAGTGAGGCTATCAAACGTCATAACATAACAGCTGAGGTCACAGCTCAGGCACAGATAAAGATCAGTTATACAAAATCTCTAGCAAATAAATGCAAATAAAATGTATGTTATGAACTATGTAGGCCTTCTGAAGTAGTTTCAGTGAATTGCAAAATTTTATGTCTTACAAGATACAAATGCTCTCAGGTTTCAGATACAGTTTACATAAAGCGATCTTTTAAGTGCAACAGTAATTATCATTAAGTGGTGCATAGGTGAAAACCCCCAAATTCATGTCAGGAATATCTGATAAAGATTGACTTTCTAAATCTAATCTCTACTTGAAAAAAAAGAAAAGAAAAGAAAAGGTATTTACAGTATGGCCATGTGACAGTCACTTGCCCTTATGAAATGGGAAATAGCCATCAATCAAGATGCCGCTTTCTCTGTGTCAGCTGTCTGCCCAGATGTCACTCAGTGGAAATCAAAGGGAAAGAGCAGCTGAGAAAAGTCATTTGGTTTCTAGCTTTAGACAAGTAATAATGCAGGGCAGTTTTGTACAAAGTTTGTAGGTGTTGTTTTAAATCTATGACATCTCGAGACTGACATAATTTATTTTGTTGAAAGTATAACCCTTACTATCATTTGCCTAAAGAAAGAAAAAAAGTCAAAACTCCAAAATTACACCAGTTATTCAGTCTTGTGAGGTGAGCTCCAAACGAGTTAAGCATAGTAAGTTTCAAAGTAAGCTTTAGATTTTTGTTCATGCCCTTTTCATTTACTATTTGGTCCTGGAGCAGTGTAAAGAGATTTAAAAGTAGCAGGAAGCAGCAACCTTGTGATAATTTCAGTAATCGTGAAGATAGACAGGAACCCAGACTCTTGGAAATTGGCTGGTACCAACATATAACAATTGCATCACTGAATTGATGTAGAGATGCATTAGGTACTGTATACTGCTGAAGCACTAATAATTACTCAAGCAGATTTACTGGAATTTAAGGACAATGTAATCGTAACGTCTGCATATTTTATATGCAGCAATTGTTACAGCTCATTAAATGGGCTGGTAAATGATCCACTGCTATTTAATTAATATGCAATGAGTATGTTATTAAATCTAACACGTAAATTAAAACTCCATTTGAATCACTTAATTTTAAAGTGTGATGGCAAGCATCTCTGGACCCAGATGGCTTGTGTCTGTTTCTTTTACTTGGCTCCTTTCTGCTCTTCAGGTGATCTTGGGCCAGATTCTAGAGAGACAAATGGGAAAAGTTTTATGAAAAGAAATTTCAATTGAGCAAATTAAAAGCAGCCCCAATTAAGTGTTGGGCCTAAATTTGGTTATTTCACAAGTATTCCAGTACTCCAGGTATTCACATTCTTGACATAAACTCATCTTTCATAATTTCATCAGGATACCCAGTTAAGTCCTTTAGCCTGATACATATATAGCTCAACCATTTATGTCAGATGTTTCTTATGTGGAAAGTTTGATCTGCCGTACACAGCCCCATAAGAAACCAGGAATACCAGAACTGACAGGAGATCATAGTCCTACTTTTGATCCTTTCTTTGTAGTACTAACTACATCCAAAATACTTTTCTAGAGTTTCAAATACTGATTCTATGGCTCCTACCTTCTATTCCAAGGTAATAAAACTTCTTCTGTCAGAAAACCAAGCAACACAACACTACTCAGCTTTTAAAAAAAAATAAAAATAAAAAAATCAAAATAGCATAGTATATTTTAACACTTGTATTGGAATACGAGTGTCCTATACTAAGTTTAATTCAGATCTGAATGCCCATGCTTTATGTAGAGAGGATAGGATGGCAAAAGGGCAAATGCTATATAGATGTATGGAGTCCTGTGATACAACCTGCCAAAACCATAGCAATACTAATCAGAAGTCTGGTATCCTCACACACTGAATAATGATAGCAGTATTAACTGACAGTGATAGAAAAGGCAATTGGAAGGCAAATCATTTTTTTTTAATAATAGATCATCAGACTTTTTGAAATTGTATGTTACTAAGCAAACCTGACACTTCTGTCTTAGAAGAAACAGCTGCCTTTTTCCAGAGTTAAAATTCAACTGTTAAAATCTATTCACCAGAGCTAAAGAATAGAATTTTAAAACCCATTGATTTTGGGCTTGTTTCACAAGCAAAATAAACTCTTTAAAAAGGTTTCTAAGCTATATTATAGAAGAATCATTTAGTCTTATAATGCAACATTTTCTTTCATTGTACTTACCTTGGCATCTGACCCTAGGCATCCTCATTAGCTTAATAATTTGCAATTGTACTAAAGTTTGTTAGTAAATCATTATTTATGAGCACTTTGAGAAGAGAGGAGAAGGAAGATTCTCAGAATCCTTAAGAGCTTTGCATGGCTCAGTTGACACATGATAAAATGAGTGAATTTATTATTTTCTTCGATAGACACTGAGGAACCTGCCCCCTCGCAACTCCCTGTTCATGCATCATGGTAGCAGATGATCTATCTATCTACTACATTTGAGCTTAGGAGAAAATGAGACTGACGCTAGCTTTCTGGTGGACTCAGAATTTTACATCAATGAATTGTAATATTTTCTAGCATAAAAAAGTGTTTTTCTGCTATGGGAAAGACAAGACTAATCATCATCACTTTCTGTAAGAGGAAGTTGAGTCACAGAGAGTTTTATGATGAAAGTCACACAGCAAATAAGACATGAAACTGGACCAAGCTCCATGCATGTTAAGATCCCACAGTAAACATTGGGCCATGCTGCTTAACCTATTAGTTACTTTTCAAGTTTCTTTTGAGCCTATATGAAACACTTAATGTAAGTGTGTTAGTAAAAAGTCCTTGGCACAAGAAAGAATATCTGCTCTGTGTCAACACTGGTGAGTGCAGACAGAACTGAGAATGCTCTACCAGGGTCCAACACAACCAGACACAAACCAGACCCAACTGAGAAGCCATAAAGTCGTATGAGTTGCAGCACTGGGACCAAACACATACAACCATGTGCCTCAGCAGTAAAACGGGCTCTGATTTTTCCCAGTAGGAGATCCATCTGTCATTTCTGCATCAGTAATATTTGGTAAAAATGTTGTTTTTCTAGCAATGTTTTGATTAACATATTCTTTTGATGGTAACAGGATATCATATAGTTTAGTTTATTATTAACACCGATGAACTAAAACAGAGATTAAATTCTTTAGATAAGCTTATTGCTGACATAAATGTAGGAAGTTCTGTACTGTTTACCTTTCTTCTGAACCATGTGCACCGTTTCATTTCTGGATCAGCTGCTGTTCAACCATTCTATGTTCTCCTTTATCATATGTTATAATATAATCTCAGCTTTCCTAACTCCTCAGAAGCTTATCTGCTTCATAGGAGGACAAAGTAAAACAAATAATCAACTAAATAAGCCATTCCCTTCCTGAAGGTATTCTATAAGATTTCACTTCTATATGGTATTGGGAGGCACCAGCCTAAAACAATACCATCTTCCTGCAGCTTCCATGAGTTTCTGTGAGATATGCCGAAAGTCAGAAGGTTAATGCTCGGCAATTTGTTGAATTAGATCTTTACACCTACATTATCTCAATCTGGAATGGTTCAAGAAAACTTTCTGTTACACAAAGAACCTTATCTGATTCATCCTATTTGCTTAATCCTGACACCCTCCTGGGCAACAACTTGGAGAGACTCACAAACTCCTCCTGTATACTTCAAAGGAAAGGAAGGAGGAGTTAAAAAAAAAAAGAAAGAATGAAATTGAATCTCTTCCATCAATTGTACATGAAGAATAATCCACTTGGTGATAATTATTTTTCACATTACAGAATGTTATAAATTTTATTCAAAAGATACATTGCATGTTGACACATCCTTAGCTGGAATGAACTAGAATATGTAGTTTAATTGTTGATGGATCATGACATGTAAAAAAGTGCAACAAGCAAGAACAAGGGGACAGAAGAAATATGTGCCACCAGTTCTTTTCAGAGCTACTACAGTTACACAAATTATAGTAAAAGCCATCACTCAGTATCTGACCTGTGGCTGCCTTTGTGATCCAAAGGATCAGGAGTACAAAATATTTAGAAAGTGCAAGTGGTAAATCAAAACAGAATATATAGTCTTAGATCTCCAAGCCCTTGCCAGTCTGCTGAGCACTCTCCTTTGAAAAACACCAAATCCAGAGGAGAGAAAAGAGTAGATGGAAGACAGCAACATTGTGTGAGCAAGATGCAGTCTATGTCTAAGCCACTTTCATGTTTCCTTTCCATTCTTGGTCCCTATTCAATCCAAGTGCACACCAGTATTAGCAGCCTCCATTCGGCTGGTTGATGACTGTTAAAGCACAACATGTTTCATGTATGCTTCTCTCTTTCCTTACATGTCTCAAGCATGTTTCCTGTGTAAACAGGCAAAGGGAATCCCCATTTGCTGCTTTACATTGTCTCTCTGCAGCTAGGTGTGTCAAGGATTTGAAGAAAGATACAAGAAATAAGCCCAAACCATATATTCTACATATCTCCTACATTATTATTTGAAATAGCTCTGAAAATTCATTCTCATCTAGTTCTTTTATTAATATTTTAATTTCAATAAGCTAAATTTCTAAATAATTTATAAAGCAGTGAAACAGCAGAGCCTATTGGTTTTGAATGAATGATTGATTTCATCCTTTCATCCTGATGCAAAAATAAATATCTGCTTTCCTGGAAAAAGTGGATTACTTCTACTCTCCCTTCTACCTACAATACTTCTTCCTCCTCCTTCTCCCTTCCTCTCTCCCTCTTCCTGCTTCACTCTTTACACAGAGCTCCTGGTACCCATGTTAAATCCTCATGACATACTTGGGAATCCACAGAACAAAATCACAACAGTTGTCCTACAACTTTCATCTTGAGCTAAAATGGAAAGGAAAAATGAAATACACCAGAGTTGGAGGAATTGATTGAGATGCAGCCTGTAAATTTGACAACACTTTTTTTTTTTCAGATTTCAAATTAATTATTTAAATAGAAGCATCTAATTGTTTCATTGTCAGGAACTGGGATGTACTTAGCAGCACACTTTGTGCTGCCTTTCTGTCTTTCATCACCTTCAGCTTATCATTTTTGTGCTCTCATTTACAAAATCTCCCAACTTTTTACCTACTTTATTATATTTTCCTCCTCTTTTCTCTTTTTTTTTGCTGTGTTTTTGACTCAGGGCTTCAATTTTTGGTGCTGTAGAATGTGTAAGTAGTCAGCAAGAACATATACCTGAACCTCTCTTGTGTTACTCCTAGATAAGTACAGTATTCCCTAAATAAAGAGATTTGAGGACTTGAAGCACCAGGAATTAGGAAAAGCTCTTCAGATTCTGTCTAATACGTAGTCTTACAAATTTGGTCATTTTTATATGGGCTAACTGAAATTCTGAGGGCAGTAAAGTAGTATTATAATATTTTACATTAGTATTATTTTTAGTTTTTTATTTATTCCTACTACCCTGGGCCATAGAAGTAACTCATATGTTTATGTAATTGGGAAAAAAATAAGAAGAGATGTGCCATCAGCTCTTAAAAAGTTCTCATTTCAGGAGTTCATTTTCCATTAAGCAAGCAATTTCAAGGCACTTATGAAAATACAATTTCATAAATTAAAAGAAACGCACCAACAAAGAATTGTATAAATTAATTTCAGTGTCCTGAGTCATGTAGGTAAATAAATCAGGACAATATGTAAAATAATTGTGATTTCAAAAGGTAGTTACACATGGAACAGACGTACATTTTGATTGACGACGTAGCCATAAAGTGCATGTTGCATTCATGTCTAATACTGATACTGAATATAGTGTAATACAATAGATTGAAAGAATAACCACAAATATGAAATAGATGTTTGAACAGTGTTTTTTTTCCTTGTCATAAATAGAGAAACATTTATAATCCATCATGATTCTGCTTCGCACGCTAATAAAATTATTCATATTGAAATGAAATTTACTTGTTATGCTAATCATCAAGGTTTATATATTTGTTCAGATTATCCCACATGCACCTTAGCTGACACTTGCAGACACTGTTGACTGCTTTGGACATAATGGTGCTTGTTGACCTCATGCATTTCCCCTCAACTTCCAATTTTGTGCATACAATTCAAGTATCGATGAAAAATAAGTGACCTTTAATGCTGAGTTGTTCTACTGCTATAAAGCAATAGCTTTCATTTAGAAATGCTACTGACCTCCTGTGAAAGTTTGGAGTTAATTATTTCTCTCTGTGCACCAGCATTTCCACTTGCAAAAGGGGTCATGACTCACATGTTTGCAAAATTATGTAAAAGCTTTGTATGAAAAATAGTACAGAATTCACTTATATCTTTTCTTTATCCTCAGAATGATAATATATACATGCATACATATATACATGCATACTTGTATACATACAATATATACATTTGTACTTGTATGCATATATACAAGTAATTGTCAAAATCATCTTGTTATCAGTGCAATATCAAAGCTTTGGTACTTAGGAGATGGTTTCATAAGGTGCTGTGGTAAAGAACAGTCAGATGCTTGAAACAGGTGGGGGAGTTCTTCACTGAAACATTTGTTTCTTCAGTATTTTATCCAGTATAACTTGAACAGTTCAGTGTAATTGAAAATCATTGTTTCTCCTGTAGAAGTATAGGATATCACAGTCCATTGTCATGCTTCAAAGCCATTATATCATTAACTTCAGAAGATTAAGTATATGATGGAAGATGATTTTCCCTCTCAGGCTTATGAGATGATTACCTCTACTCATACTATACTGGCTTCCTGGAAGAAAGAAGACTTTTTCTAGGTCATGGGACTGAGAGATGTCCCCTTCACTGGGACTGTTTTACATTTGCCCGTTTTTAAGGTCTAGTTCTTGTTTCAATGAACACAATTTTATTTATTTTTCCCTTTTTAAAATGATTTTTACAGACATCTATGTAAATGAGTGATTCTTGTTTCCTTTTATTTTATGATAAATTAGAAATTCCAGATAGTTAGCTAAAGCCCAGAAGGATTGCATCTGTACCTACAGGGTTATAAATGCCCGAATCTTTAAGGGCAGCAGTATAGTGACATCAATAATTAAAGAACAGCAAGACTTAATATTAGCCTCATTAATTTTGTTCCAAAGTTTAACCTTATCTCTATGCTCTCATTTGTTTAGCCAAAGGTAAATGATCCTTGTTTAAGAAGGGATTTTTCAATCACTGTTCATTAGTTAACGAGGCAAAATCTCTCTCCTCATTTTTCAAAAATCTTGTATGAATGCACAAATAAGCCTCCTAAACACACAGCTAAAGACGCTGGTCAGGATTGAACACTAGTCAGGTTGAATTTTATAATTTTTACATTGTGTGCATTGGTTTCTTACCAAAGGTAGAGAGAACAAGACAGTGGCAACCCTACAGCTGCAGGGAAAACATGTGTGTGCTATAATATGAACATTTGCGGCATCAAGAAATTCAAGAGAAATAGGGAATCTTGAACTTGAATCGTGGCAAGAAAATAACACAGGAAACAGAGCCTGTTGTGCGAGTGCAGAGAGCTACAGAAAAGATCGCAAGGACTTACAGACCGCTACTTAGCTAAGCACTACAGCATTGCACGGATACAGCCAGACACCATCCCCGTTCTGGCATACTTCCAATCTTAATAATTAAGACAGACAAAAGATACGAAGAAGTGAGTGTTATTACGATCTACATTTTACAGGCGAGAGCTGAACTACAGAGGGAACATGACCTACACAGTGAAATCTGGGGCACAGCCAAGAGCTGAATGGGCATTGCAGAGGCCTGAGCAAGTCCCAACTCCAGCTTCATTTACCCTCTCTGACAGTAAGATGCATTTGTCACTGTATGCTGTACCCACACATACAACCAGAAAGAGCTTTGCCAGCTGGGAGGAGAAAACAATTCTGCAAGCAATCAACACCTCTCATTTGAGTTTTTGTCCCTCTTTCCTGTCCCCTTTTTGTTCTCTTTCTTCTTTTCTTTCTCCTTTCCCTTCTTTCCCCGTCCCTTCCCTTCCTTTCAAATACAATGTTGGCTTACAGTTAAATGTTTTTCACTGCTTCATAGGAGATAGTACCATATCGTACATAAACCTGTAATGTTTCTTTGGTACTAGGGCAGAAAGAACTGAATAAATCCACTCAAAGATAAAAATATTTCCAGTAAATGTGAGAAATGTGGCCTGAAAAGATGAAGGAGAAGGGAGCTCACTTGAGTGCACCCTGTTGTTTAATATGATGAGTAACCTAGTTCCCTGAGACAGACCCTCTGTTAGGGAAAAGATATCTCGAGCATCTGTGAATTAATGAAGAGAATTTCTATGTGGGCAGGGTCTCATACGCTTTTCTATTACATGCCAGTTTTGTTAAAATTTAAACTTTGTTTAAGTTTTGATACTGTTTAGTACTGGAGCAGGTATTTGACTATGTGGGCAAATGCATGTTTTCTGAACATCTAGTCCTGATGTGTGCATGATGTAAGTCTCCATATCCAACTCTGACCTTTAGGCCATCAGCTTTACAGTACTGAAACACTTCTTTATCGAAGGTCAAGGAAACGCCTCCTCAAACAATGGAGCTCTGCATCAAGTGAAGAAGCTGTTAAATCTGGGGTTTCTCAGATCACAGGAATTCAATGTTCCTCCTGGAGACCCTTTTATCCATGTACCAAGTAGGTAAGGTTAGAGATGGCTGTCTGGTGTGCTTACTTAAGGACAATGCTACAGCTATGGAGGTAGAGAAGCTCTGAGCAGGGCAAGGCAAGGCAGAAAGAGGACAAGGCTTCAGTAAAGCTTTTTTCTGTATTGTGGAATAATTTGAGTTCCTAAATGACAATGGTTTCTATCTGCGGAGTTGAAACATGGAAAAGGCTCTCTCTGCAAAGCTTTGCAGAAATGGTAAAGTGAGACATGAGGACAGGGAAACTGTGTCTGAACTGGGGACAGTTATTTCTTAGAGCAGGCACCAGAAACTGAAGTCCATGTGCTGCATTACAGTAAGGCCTTTCCTCTTGCAACGACTTGCCTCAGCTGCTTTAAATAGTAGAACAATTTATCCCCCAAAACACATAAACACACCTGCAAATTATGAATAAATTGGACTGCACAATGAAGAGTGAGTAAAACAAAAAGGAGAGGAAGACAGTAGCTAGCACTCCATCACCCACTTACAGATATATCAACAAAATAACTGGGCTCAGGAATGTTGGCAAACTACACTGAATGTGGTAATCACACCTCCTGCTGCTATTTTATTCAGTTTTCCCAAATTACTGTTTTATATTGTATTTCCCCAATAACATTCTGTTTATTTTTAAACCTTTTCACTCGTAGCTTATGAGTGGAGAAACATTGCTCGTCAAGAACACCTGCAATAAAATATCTGATTGCTCTGGGTTCTGCACGGACTTGAGCCAATGTAAATTTTCCATTATATACTTTTAGAAATTAAAACCTGTTCTTTTTATCGTCATACTATGCCCGGAAGAAATTTTACGAATGCAAAAATTGCATCAAAAGTGCAGAACACAACATGCTCAAATGCTTCTTTACAGCAAAACAATAAGCCCTAATGGCTGATGGGTGCCTTTTTGGGGGAGATTTTTTTTGTTTGTTTATAATTTCACATTTCCTTTATTTTTCACACTTTTTTCTTACCACTGACCTTTTTCTAAGCTGCCCAGTCTCTCTCTCCAAAAGTCATTAAAAACAGGGGAAGTAATCCAAGCTATGTGTTATTCATGCCATTAGTGGAAAGGAACCCAAGGACCACGTTAACATTTTCTTACAGAAGGAGCTTCAATACACAAATTCCAAGATAATTGTATTGAAACTAAAAAAAGATAATCAGAAAGAAAAGTGTCAAGAATGGAATTCACTTGGGAAGGGGATGCAAGGAAATATGCCTTGGAAAATGATGTAGTAAAGAGGTACACTGAAGTATCTGCAAATAGCTGTTAGAAATTGCTAAATACATTCAGTTTCCCAGCTGATTGGGCCTCCTTTAATCCCTTCTCTGTTTTCAGGTTCATTGCTATCTTGCACATCTCATTTCCACTGCAGCAAATGTGGCTGTTTTCCAGCAGATTGCAACAGGCTTGCTGTCCAATTTATCTGTTGTTTACAGTAGAGTCCCTTGCTAATTTAAACCCAGCATCTTCGAACACTGTGTAAAAGTGACTTGGATATTATATGGTCAGTGACAAACACAAGTGTGTTGAGCAATACCTTCACCACTTTGTTGATATTAGAATTTATTTCCCCAGGGAGGAAGTGCTGGTCTGTAAGCAGGAATTAATATCTATGCTTTATAAAAAGTTTCACTAGATACTTTTCTTCCATTTAAACAATTCCCCAGAGACATATTTTACTTTACTTCTGCTTTTCAACAGCTTGAAATACATCAAAATAGAGAGGGCTGGGAAAAAAATTTGATGAAACATTCTTATTTTCTCCACTGGAAATTATTGATTAATTGAAACTGAAACATTTTAAAAGAAGAAAAATTGTTTAAAAATATTTAGGAGAGCATTTTAGGCATGACATGGGCTCGTTCTTCGACTGTTGATTGAGAGGTCAAATCTCTCACATGACCGCAGATTTAAGTGTTTGTCTGCCTTGATTGGAAGTAGAGACTTACAATTAGTTATCTCATATCTGTGTTGTCTGTCTTAACCTGTTTTTTTTTCATTCCTGCACTGCTTTTCCTATTACTGACTGTAGAATGAAAGGAAATTTGACCCAATAAACATTTAACAGATACATGAAGTAAAACTGCTTACACAACATACCCCTCATGAGCCTAGATTAAAGACAATGTTGGAGAAAATCCAGGCTAAACCCCTTCCTCAGAGCTTGCAAAGCAGGAATTTGGGTTTTGATCTTTCTCTGGGTTGTCCTGGGTAATGGTGTATTAATTAATCTTAGTGCTCTGTTACTCTGGGTCCCCTCCTTTGCATTTTTATTCTGTTTTGGGTGGGTGGTGTGTGCAGAAGATGTTGTTTTAAGTTCCTTCTCTCCATTCTCTCCCCCCTCCCCAGGGAAATACAAGAATCCATCACTTTTTCTGAATGGAATGAAAAAATGTTATTTTATGTGGAAAGAAGCTTTTTTCAAGTAATTGATCTTGATGCTGCATTCGAGATATTTCTGTATGTTTTGTACTTTTAATATGTTTGATACAACATCTTTTTTGGCGGTATTGTTTTTCTAACCAGAAGCACAAGCAAAAACAAAACATGCTTCATCAGCATTACTGATACCAAACATTACATCAAAATGAAATCCTTATCTCTGTTCTAAATTTCCATATTTTTTTACAGGCATGTTTGAGACTGCTATAAATTAAAGCTTTTGAAAGAACTGTGTAAATTGCCCAGCATCAGCCCTATCATTTCCAGGTGGTTTTGTTTCCTAAATTCCTCTTCCTAAAAATTCATTGGAACATGTATTTCATACCCCAAAATTCAGACAGATGACTCTTCAGACAGAAAAAAAAAAAAAAAAAAAAAAAAAAAAAAGAGGATTCTGTTTGTTTGACTGGTTGGTTTTGACAGTCTGTATAAAAAATTAGCTTACCTTTCCTCTTATTGGGTCGTTATCTTATCTTGAGGACACATGAGAATTCTGTATCAGATCTCTAATCTGATACACATCAGACTTCAAACTGAATGGAAAATATCTAATCCATTAGAATTGCAGTTTTCCTTCAGGAGTTCCAAGCTCAAACCTTAACATATATTTTCTTTCTTCCTTCCCACTGTCATAAAGCCTAGCACAGATTAGTAATTCTAGTTCCATCCATCTAGTTGGATGCATGCATAAATGCTGAAATTATGATGCTGCCATTCCTATGTCATACTGAATGCCCCGGCATAATCTCTGTATCAAGATTATATCGGGTTATGCAGCAGAGACCCCTGAATTTTGATGTATTCACACTAAATGCATTCTCGGTAGTAGAACGTCAGACCACGCTCTGTCTGCACTTCTAGGGTGATAGGCCTCAGTAAGGTTCAATGCACCTGGGTAGAGAAGACCTAGTGTAGCCTGTCTATACAGACTGCATGATAAAATTGACTTGCTATCAAGTTCATTACCTGAAAAAAAATACCTAGGGCAAAATGGGTTGTTTAGAAAACAACAGTGGCTCACTAACACCATCCTAGGGCAAGGATTACTATGGGGCAGAGAAGATAGAAGAAAGAATTCAGAGCACAATGTGTTCAAAATCAGTTCAAAATTAGAAAATTTATTTGTATCTGTCATTCCTTTATATGTGTTTTTTCTCCTGGATATAGTAGTTGTTAGGATCAGAGCTAACTCTGATGATTATATAACCAAGGAAACTGTATGCTGTTTTTCTCTAATTTTATAGGTTATGACTTTCCATTAACATGGAAAGCATCTCAAGTTCCCTAATAACGAATCCAAGAAAAGGAGGAAACTACCCCAACCTGTGAATTCAGCTAAATATAGTTAGGGTTACTGACATGGTAATTTGTATTGTTACCCATCATGCTTCTCTCCTCTTTATAGAGCATTTCCATTTGAAATTGCCATGACCTATATATGTGTATCATTTTGTCCCTGTGGCTAGCACTTGGTTTAAGCAAATAGAATTACTGTGAAATTCCTGCAATTACTATTTCACTCTTATCTAGTGGAATATAGAAGCACTTTTCAGAGCCTTTTTTTTTAAGTGTGTCATTGACTGTATTAGTTTTGATCCTATCTCATGACTGCTTATCTATAATGACTTACAAATTGGCAACTTAAATTATCCATCCTTTCTTCAGCATTATGTATCTTCAATGTCCAGCTAACTCTCATGAGTAAAAGCAGAGCAGTGAAAGACAAAACACTTGCAGAAGATGAAAGAGGTGAGAGAATACTGATCCTTGCAGATGTCTGCCCTCCCACATGGATTACAAAGAGAATATGATTTAGAATGGAAGAGTTGGGGTCAGAAGGACCCAGCAAAAAACTCATAGATTCTCCACCAGTTCAATGGAGTTTAAATTTCCTCAATTCAGATGTTTTGTGTCCGAAATATAAGACAATATACACACAAAGAAGTGCTGGGGGAAGTAGCTACTGTCTGGAATTTAAAGGTCCCTTATCTCTGGTATAAACATTTGGCAAAGCTGGGCCACCTAGAATTTACCAAAGTGCCCTCCAAGTAATGCTCTTATGGGTGGTATTCTGTACTGCAGAAATTAACTAAGTATATTGGAACCTCTCATCTCATTGCTTTTGTCGGATTTTCTCCGTTCAAATGAACGCTTAGAATTTTTCACGGGCTTTACAGAATAATAATAAAAAATACATTAAAATGCATATTGAACAAAAGCATGGACCAAGCCATCTTTCACAACTGAAGACAACACCTCTGAGTGAAAACTCAGTGCAACTATAGAGCATATTTGATCCTTCCGTTTCCAGGTTATTATTGGAAATTTGATACAAGCTGGATCTGAACTGACAGCTTCCCTCCTGTTTCTTATGTCTCACTTCTGCTAGCAGTACAAATGAAGAACCATCTCACATCTACCTCACATCTCCAACAGGCTATATATTTTACGACTTTTTTGGTAGCTTCAGCTGGAAAGTAAGGACCAGATATGAATCATAGTCAATTCCATAGTAATACAAAGCATTTTTGCTGGTTTTCTGGGTAAATACAGTATTTTAGTCTTCTTGTCTATAGATTCAAGATCAGGTAGTATAGTGATGCTAAGAAGTTGGATGGATAGACAGATAAACAGATAGACAGATAATAACACCTCTTTGAGAAAACAACATTAAAGTTAATTTGAGAAAAGTATTGCCTGTTAGGTAGAGAAAAGTAAAATCACTTAATTTTAACATAAATAACTTATTTCAAAGTCTGCTTGTAATTTTAACAAATACAGACCCTATGTAACTGTTGAATTTGCTAACAGAAGTAAAAAGTCCAGAGACTTGTCTGCTTTAGCTACTGTAGCTGCTTGTTATGTTTGTTAGTAATTTGATTTCAACTATGTGGATTGAGTAGTTTACCTCCTCAGTGTCTGTGTGTTATCTTGTCATGTCCATGAAAAGAAGCTAGTTTTGAACCATGAAACATCTTGAGAAGAACTGATCTCAGCAGAGGGACAGTTTTGAAGGGACAGGCTTGCAAATGGGGAAAATAGGCAGGTAGAATCACCCTATTCATCCCTCCTCTCCTTCTATACCTGATGAATCTTCTCTATAATGTAATAAAAGATTATGGTTAAACTGAATCTGTTAATAGTAGCAAATCTCAAAGTGATAGATCCAATGTGGCCATACCTATCTATTGCCTCCACAGTATTTTATCGTGTCTTAGACACATCATACATGAATAGTAACACTGGGCTTTCTGGACATTTGGACACCTAACCTGCTGTACACACAGATGCCCAACATTGGGTCACTGACCACAGCCATGGAATTAAAAATGTTCATATTGGAAAGTGTACAATGAGACTGTGCTTCCACCTTGTCTACATCCCATTGAAGATGACAAAGGTATCATTCACAACTTATGTCCCCAGAAGTTTTGCTCCAGTTTTTGGTCTCTGGTAGTTCTGCTCATTTTCCCAAAGCTCTTCATGTGTGACCAGGTGTGACATTCTTTTTCCTTACTATGCAAATGTGGTATTTTCTAACTGGCACTGGAAGTTTATAAATTTCAGATTTTTCAAACTCCCATAATGTGCCAAATCAAGATAATGGAGTATTTGGAATAAACACATGACCATTTTGCTACTGGTTCAAGCCAGGGAGTTTGCATTTGGCTCAGTGTTTTCCTTGTTTCAAAGAAGCTTAGTTGTACATTAGGCACTCTCAGAGGGCTTTAAAAATTTGTTCATCACTAGGTCTAATGAGAAGCAGTGGGGTTAATTAACATATGTGAAATAACTTCAGGGCTAAAATGAATGTTTAGGCTCTGACTGTGATTTAAAATTGCCTCCAAAAGTTACATCTGCAAAGAATCCATGAGAAGACAACAATATTATAAAATTAACTTTATTTTCAAAACAGCAAGTATAAAAGCGAGGAAAGAGCCAACGACAGTAGATCCCTCAGTAGTTACTAAACACATAAACTTTTCTGTATGGGTGTTTGCCGTGCCCATTTTCAGGAAATACAGGAATGTCTGAACTGATCAACCTCCTCTCACCTTGGGAAGATTATGGTGTAAGATCCCATGGAAGCCATTTCTGGAGACATAAAGGCGCCCAAAAATTATTTGAAACAGTCGGAACAGATATACCAAGGGCAAGTCATACCTGAACATACCCTAAAATGAAACGACTAGCACTGTGGGCAGTGTTAGAGCAGTGCCTGCTTTTCATCTTGATTTTAGTATTCTTTTGACAGTCTCATTTGAAGCCAAAATGAGAAGGTGCAAATTGGATGGATGGACTGCCAGGTTTACCACTAGACCATCTACCAGAATGGACTACCATTACCAGAAGAAAGACCGGATGGACTATTTACTTGAAATCTAAGTGGCTAACCCAGTTAAGTGGTATTCCCTGAGTTTAATACCAGGGCTGATACTGTTTAATATCTCTACCTGTGATCCACATGGCATGTAAACCTCAATAGGTTTACAGGTGAAACCTAGCTGGGGGAAGCAGGTGATAGCAGGATGACAGGACTAGGCCAACAGAAACCTCATGGAGTTTGACAAAGAAAAATGTACGGGGTGGAACACCCATACATAGCACAGACTGGGGCCTGACTGGCTAGATAGAACCACTACAAAAAAGGACCAGTGGTTAACAAGTTGAACATGAGTTAACAACAGGACTTGGAGCTGATAAAGGCTAATTAGTAAAAGTGGAGTCAGCAGAACATGAAATACTGTATACAAAAGATATATCAACAAGATGAAGAGAGTCCAGCAGACTGTCACTATTTAAGAGACTGGAGCATACAATATGCGGTGTGGGAAAGCAATTTTCACCATGAGAGTGGTCAAGCAGACTGGACAGGTTGCCTGAGGCGGCTATAGAATCTCCGTCTTTGGAGATTAGACGTGGCTGAACAAAGTCCTGAGGAATATGATATAACTTTTAACTAGATACTTGTGCTTTGATCCAGAGGTTGAATTAGACGACCTCCTGAGACATCTTATCCACCATCATAATATTTTTGATAATTCTGTAATGTTAAATTTTAACTCTGATCCTTAGAAAAGTTGCAGATATAGTAATTACATATGTAACAATAACCACTGTACAGATAATTAAAATCATAGGCCTACTTAGAAAAGTACAAAAGTAACTGCGTGCTGCCAATGTACCTAAGAGTAAAAAAAAGTCATACTGAGAATCTATATCATATTTCTCTCGCATATCCTCTCTCCTTCTCGCTCTCAGTATATAGCATAATTCAATCCAGTTGCTTTTGACAGCAACCTTTAAGGTGGTGATTCTTTAGAGGAATTAAATTTGAAAAAATAATTTCATTCTCCAGATATCTTGGCTTCAAGCATTTGTCATCATTTAGAAAAGTAGTCGAAATGTTACCAGAGGATGGGGACCATAAGAGGCTGAATGAATGCTAAATTAGTTCTGAGTCTGTGCTTACCTCATCATATAGAGAACTGTAGATCTTTTCTAGACTTGGTGGCTATATTCAACATTTATCCATTAATATATGAACAACTCAATTTGTGGCTCTGTAGGGATCAGACTATAGCCCAACTATCCACAATTTAATTGCTACTATATATCATAGAGATCTAATTCCCAGGTTGAGTAGGATGTAAATGGCAGCAGCTCACAGATAATTTTTTTTTTAATTGAAATCTTTGTGGTTTAATACTCTTCCCAAACCCATTTGTATTGTGCATCCTGCAATTTTCCTATAATTCACACCTGGCCTCCTGCAAATTAGTGCTGCTGACTGTTTTGTGGTTATATTACTTGATGTCTTGATATATCATTAACATGAAAGGGAATTATTTGCCAACTAGAATTTGTTTGCATTATCAGAGCCTCATTATCCCAGAAGAGACTTTTTGAGGCTTGGAAAGTTCTGTACTTTATGCTCTCAGTGGTCTACAAGTGTTACTTTTTCTGTTAATTGTCTTATATCTATTTCAGAAAAGGCTGCTGGCAACTAACTGAAGTAATTCAGGATCAATAAGGATCTAATTTAATCTTTCGTACACAAAGTCTAGAATTCATTCTTTTTTTCTTGTTGTCCTTGTTGTTTCTTTAGTTTAGGAGACAATTTAAAACAAGCTCCATTTTGTTGGGGAAACAAAAGAATTCCCATATTTATTTGGAAGCCTAATTTAGGCCAGATATCTCTACATGCCCTGCAATCAGATCATATCAGATCACCTGCAGCTGAATGATTCAAGAATGGAAGAATGGCCCCAAACATCCAAAATGAGGTGTATTTAATGCATCATATATAGGTTTGGGCTGAGCACGAAGAGGAAACAATAATTTTAAACTCTGAATTTTGCCTGAGCTTTTTGCATACCTTGAGGCTGATGATTTGAACAGTAGCATTGATGGTGAAGTCAAAATGTAAAGAGCAGAGGTAAATGCAGATATATTGGGTATGTCTCAAACAGATCATGAAATCTCATTCTGACAAAAGACTAAGTCTTCATAGAGGAGTGGACAGTTGTTGAAGAAATAGGAAAGATGCCCACAGACTTTAAATTGTGGTTTTGAAGAGAGTTCCGCATGTCTTAGGCCCCGGACTCTTCGGTATTTTCATTAATGAATAAAAAAACACAGGATACTTATTAAATCTGTAGAGGATTAGAGCATGGTTTAGAATTCAAAGCAAATTTCCAAAATGATCTGAAACAACGGAGATTACTTTAATACAAATTGCAGTGTTCTATATTGAGTAGAAATAGTTAACTTCACAATATAAAATGGTAAAAAACGACAAGGAAGCAATTATATTCAAAAACCATTCTGAAGATTATACTGATCATGTACTAAATATGAGTCAATGACATTAGACTCACACACATACACACACAAAAAAAAAATCCAAAGCCCTCAGGATACATACACAGAAATATTGAGTGTTGGACACATGAAGTATTACTGCTATTCTATTGCTGTTGCTGCTCAGCACTATTAAAGACTCAAGTGATGTAATCAGTCTGAGGCTCTGATTCCAAGAAAAACAATAAGAATTAACTGAACTGAATACTCTTCCTTGTTACCCTAATAACCAGGAGAAGTATGAAGACCATGAGAAAAGACTGAGCAAACTGAATTTAAATAAATAAATAAATAAATAAATAAAAATGAAAATGGAAGATTGCAGGGGGATATGACAGAAGTAGTGAAAAGTTAAAAGAAGAAAAGACATTATTTCTCTTGTTCACAGTGTATATGGCAAAAAGTGTCAGGGAAATCAAGTATCATATTTTCCCTGTAAGTATGTTTGGACAGTAACATTAAAGATAGTTATACTTTAGCTGCCAAAGCAAGCTGAGGAAACTCCACTTTTGAAGCTTCTAATAATAAATACCTAAATAGCTTAAATATATCTGAACATATCTACTGCTATTCCAGAACTGAATTTTCATTGTAAGATTTGGAACTGGATATGGATTCTGATTTCTCCATCATTCCCTTTGGCTAGACATCAAAATAAGGGTTCTTTTTTCTTTCACACACTCTTTTTTTCCTTTTAATTTTTCCTTATGCATCTGCACTGGAAAGTTTGGGTTGGAGCAGAATCAAAAGTGGTAATAAATCACAGGAAAGGTAGTTTTTCCTGTACTTGTTATGGGTGACTTCCATATAATATCCAACTTGATCAGAGCAGAAAGAAACTTAATAATAAGCCCATCCTTAATTTCCTTTTTTTTTTTTCCCCCCCATCTTTTTTTAATAAGCTCTAGACAAACATGAGCCTTGAATTGACCAGGTTTTTGAAGTTTACCCATCTACAGTGATCAAGGTAATAGCTTTTTTATGTCTGGTTTTATTCAGACTGTGTTTTCAATTCCTTAGCAATGCCCCAAGCATAGTAGGAGGGGATTTTGGAGTGTTCTATAAATAACAATATTATAAGTGTTATTAGTAAGAGGCCTCTTTTACTACAGGGCTTTTTAAAGTCTTCTGCTAATAAGCACAACCACATTAAACACAGTTTATTTTCTGGCAAACAACAGCCTGAGGATAGAAAAAGAAAAGGGCAGGAATTACCAAACTGAAACAAAGCTACTGTTTAAGGTCCGCATGAGAGACAGTCAAGTACCTCCAGAGATCAGCTGAGCTGCTTCAAGCCCCACCAATTACACCTCCCAGCAATTCTGTCTGGATCTTTTTCTTTTGGTTTGTTCCTATACTTTCTCTCTGTTGTTTTCTAACACCTCAAGAAAATAAGGAGTCACATTTATCACAATTTCCTTGAGAGATAAAGAGCCATCTGTATTATCCACACTTCCTTGTGCTCCTTTGATGCAAGACCATCTCTTGGGAAGCCTCATCGTGGTTATATTTTGGTCCCTGGAAGAAGAATGCTTGTATCAGAAAATATCAATCAGATATTAGATTCTTTATCTTTTGTTTCAAGTGATGGCACATTCTCAGCTAATGGGACAATTTTTTTACTTCTTCTCACTCTCAGCTCCCTTCCACGCAAAAACTCACAGCTTCTCTTCTATCTTTTCATGGATATCTTCACATTACAAAGAAGGTGATGAAGAAGTTTTAGAAACTGAAGAACACTGAAAACATCTAAGTCATTTACTGCTCAGGTTGGGAGAAATTTGGGAAATCAGCTTCATAGAGCATCCTAGGTAGGTAAAGCTCCATTTTGAGTGTGTTCTTTCCTCTTGACTTCTCATATATAAGCATTGGATGCAGGCACTGTGCCTGCTATAGAGTGGAAAAAGGCTGCATGTTAATCGGAGTATTCAGAAGAATGTAAAATGCTCAAGTAGTGTCAGATCTGTTCAGCTCATGTACAACCAGACTGATTGTACCAAATATGCACACTAAGTCCAGTCATGTGCCAGAAGGTGGTGGTATATGGACATCCTTTAGCACTACTGGAATTTACTGTGCTTGAACACCTACTAAAGTTGATCACCATCAACTTAGCCAAAATAAATAAATAAATAAATGCATACATAAATAAGAGGATCATTTGCTACTCATAATCTCTAAATCTTTGTTCAAAAAATTATCGATATAATATTTTATAATTTCTATTCCTTTTTAGTTCTGTTAAATAGTTCACAGACCAATGCATCTCTTCCTGACTATAGATCTCAAGCACTGCAAAACACAAATAATGAATAATAATAGATATCTTATGAGAGAGAAACTTTCAAGTTATAATATAATGTTAATGAAGTCTCAAAATTTTGGTAGAAAATCAAATTCTCTATCTGAGATAGGGAAGGAAAACTGTGATGCTGTTTCATATGATTCTAACCACCAGTATGGCTCCAATTCCTTGCCAAATATAGTATGTGGAATCTTCCTTCTGTACATAATTTTTTGTTCCCTATTGCACCATTTGCCGTATTTCACATATCTCATATTTCAGACAGTAAAATCTACTTTTACATTTGATACTCTGACATTTTTACCTGGCTTGATTAAGTATATAAGTTATCCCGCTAAGAGAGTCACACAATTAGTCTTGCTGACAGGCAGAAAGTTAAATTGCAAATTCTGCAATACCGAGTTTGCTGCATATTGACATTTCATGTGACATAACGACATTTTTTCCTATGTAATATTGAACTTAGGGTATAAGATATTCTCAGGAAAATAATTTGGAATCAGTTCAAAATTCAGTTTTTTAAAAATCAAAAGTAATTTTATTCATTGCTCTGTATACTATTCAAAAATCAGAACTTGTACAAACAAGCAGCAAATTATACCTTATTCTCTGTTGTCAGCCATGCTTTCTGTGGGCAGAAATCACTCTTTACATTTCTTGTTCACTCCTTTATCCACAGTTCCTAGAGTGCTTTCATAATGTGCCTGGCTTCTCTTTACATGAAAGGTCTGTGATTTGGTTTCTTATTGCAAAATGTGCAATGAATATCTAATGCTTGGAAGTGGTGTTTTATACTTATTTAGTAATAATTATATATACCCACACTCCTGTCAAATTGATTTCAAAATGGAACCCCAAAGGTGTTGGTTGGAATAATGTGCATTATCACAGTACACCTAAAGCACAGTATGCAAATTTGGGATTGAAAAAACATAGAATAAGTGCATATATACCTGCAACGCAATACAAAACACAGGAAATGCAGAGCACAGGAAGTCAAGCATGAAATCTTAGCCCCACTGAAGTTACCTGAAGAGCTGAAATTAATTTTAGGGGGATCAGGCTTGTACTCTATGCATAGATGGAAAAAGAGTGCTTTCAATCAATCTCCCCAAAGCCATTTGTGTAGGTGACACTGTTTGTTCACAGCACCAGCTAATTTTTCTTTATTAAAACTAATGATCCATAATTGCTTCTGAAGTTGCAGACCATAACATGGGTTGTAGTAAGCAAATCTGAAAATGAGTGGATCAGATCTGTATCCACATTTCTTGGATAGTACTTCTCTGGATGCCATTATTCTAGAAATACTTTCATGCTAAAATTTGATTTTGTCTAGTTACGCGTAAGTCTCACCTAGCTTATTAATGCCTCAAATAGCTCTTACTCATTATGTCTATACAGCAGGATTTTGGAGCTTTTCTATATTCTAGGATCTTAGTACATTTCCTTAAAGTGTCCAAACTCCCTACTGAAGAGTACCAGCCTCCCTGAGTTTCCTGATGGAGACTATGCATTTGGGTCAGGAGAGATCTGTACCTCCTGGCCTGTATGATAAAGAAACAGGGACACAATTTGAAAAAGAGTTACAAAAATACAGAGAATCTGATTAGAGATTTCCTGGGCTTGATCATGAATGAAAATCTATTCAGTATTTTTGTAACATATTCCAGAGACATACCAAAAGATGTTGAAGAATATAAAAATCAAAATACAAACAAAATGCAAATGCTTCTTTCCGCCCCCCGCCAAATTTCAGTGTATTTTTGATGCCAGTGATCCTTTTCCCAAAAGAGATGTTATTGCCTCGTTCAGCTTGCATTATTCCTATCTTATTTGACATGTCAGCTGGAAAATCTGCTATCCACAGATAATAACAACAATAATAATAATTATAATAATGGACTCAGACCAAATCATATTGATGTCAATGCTAATCTTTCAGTCCATTTTAATGATCCTTGACTAAAGACATCTGAGGAAAAATGTGTATCTTTTATTTTCTTTAATTATACCTACTTTTATACACAAAATGTTACTGTTGCAATTACTTGATCAAAATGCATAGATATAATTTCCATGTGAGCAAAGGCTCATGGAGTAGTAAACTGTTCTGGCACCTTTGTTCCCTGTTTCAGCATTGTTCTGAATTCAGGGCACAGAAAACAAGTATTCATTACATTTTAAGGGATAATTGCTACCAAATAATTTAGAGGTGCAAAGTGCTACACAGAGCACAGAGGCTATAGCTGTATAACCTAGTAAATTAAAACTAAACTATCTGTGTGCCAAGTATCTTGCATAAGATTAATTGGATAATATCAGGCTGCTCACATTATAAAGATCAAATGCAAGAAGAAAAGACATAAACTTTAGGTATGTATCAATGTAGTCTCAACTCAGCAGTTGGTGATTATTTATTGCGCATGTAAACAGATGCACCTAATCCCATCATGAGAGCTATTCAGGGAGAAAGAGAGAAAAAGAACAGTATGCATTGTAGAGCAAAAGATAGAGGGTATTCTTGAAAAATGCTGATTAGCTTTGACTCCTTTTTACTTCAATGACTACTCAGCACCAGCAAGTCAAGGAATGGGCCCCAAAAATATTCTAGTGGTATCTCTATCCTTCATCTATGGAATATGTCTTACCATAACATCATTGAACACAAAATCAGCATAAATTTATTTAATTAAAATAAAAATAGCCCTCCTTTTATCCTAGAAATATGTCCTTACTGTAGGATTGCTCATAATTTCTGCTTTCTGCCATGCAGTGTTTAATTATAGTGCAAGTGATTGTAAGCAGTTTGGACAAATTTATATTTTTATAAAGAATATTTTTAGATGATCAATATGAATTTGTTCCTTGATACCAGGCCATGTATAATTTTCTCTCACAGTAAGATTGAGCATATTCAGGTGCTCCAAAACAGCTTAAAAGTATATAGTAAATAAAAGAGAGGAGAGGAGAGGAGAGGAGAGGAGAGGAGAGGAGAGGAGAGGAGAGGAGAGGAGAGGAGAGGAGAGGAGAGGAGAGGAGAGGAGAGGAGAGGAGAGGAGAGGAGAGGAGAGGAGAGGAGAGGAGAGGAGAGGAGAGGAGAGGAGAGGAGAGGAGAGGAGAGGAGAGGAGGAAGGAACTACCAAATCTGACAGCTAAATTCTGCTGTCATTTACACTTTTTTCTTGAATGAAGATGGTAGCTCTTATAAGATTTAGTCCAAAACTTCTAAGTCCCTCTAAAGCCATTCATTTTCCATTTTTTTCATTTCATTTGTTTGTTCAAGCCATTTTTTTCATTGACTTCAGTAGTGACTAATTTAGTCTCTTATAAAACAGTTACAATATTAGATTCTTCTTCAAGATTGCATCAGTGCAAGCCTGAGGCATATTCAATAATAAACTTATATTTGTGGATTAATTTAAGGAAAGCATTTAAAACATTATACATGTTGTAACTGATTTCACTAGCACATGGAACCATTTTCACGGGCAATATTTTTCTTATAACTACACTAATGTGAAAAAAAAAAATCCTCTAATAATGAATTAATTGATCTATCACAGTTTAACCTAAATCAAAATGTAACTCTTGATATGTAGCATCAGGAAAAAACTAAATTAAAAATATTAAGGAGTGTAAAGTTTGATTAGATGTGGAAAATTCATAAATACAATATAATTAATAAATGTGAGTCTTTGATAGTTATCATCCACAGCAAAGTGGTCATTTTCTCCAGCTAGGAAAAGTGTTTAAATACTAGTATGTTTTTGAGAAATGAAAAATGAAATCTAGTTGTAAGACAGTCAACATTCAAACATTTTAGGAATTACAGAAATGAAAATTAAAATGTGTTTTATTTTTGAGAGTTGAGAATTTGTTATATTGAGAAGACTGAGTTGTAAAAAATTATGGCATTCTAGCTGTGAGTTCTTACTTTACTCAAGGGAATCATTTATTTTGCTTTGAGAACAAAGACACCTATATTTGCTGTTGACATGGGTTATGTCTTCATAAACAACATAGAATCATAGACTAATAACAGCTGTGGTCAGGCTAAGATTTTAACGTGGTAACTGAATGGTTTTGTGAAAGATTCACCAAATCATATGTTACTAAGTAACCACTCATTTACGAACAAATTTATTCTAATTAACACATTAACAATACCGTACATGGTCTGTAAAATTCTATACTTATTTGGCATAATTTACTTCCTTTCTTCTGCAAGTTTTACAAGACAATTACTCTGATCTTGGTGAGAATTCTTGTTGCCCCACCAGAAATAGTCTTATCCAGCACACTGAAAGGAGCTCAGAGAAAGAATTTCAAATGAACTGATAATTTCAAAGACTGTTAAGAACAGTCAGATATTCATCATCTGGGTATTATTTCTTGGCAAGAGACTGGCTGAAGCCTTAATTTTGTTACAGATGAACAAACCACTGAGTAAGCTTGTACTAACTACACCTGCCACTTTTGTTTTCCAATGATGTATTCTTGAGCCATCTTGCTGGCAGTAAGAGGTGTTCAAGATCTGCTTAAGGGCAGATTCAATCTTAGCTGAGTTTAAATTGTCATAAACTGAATTCTGAAGTATGCTGAGGGGAACACTTTTGGCAAAGAAGATAATCTCTGGAATAGACATTGATTCTTCTACCTCATAGCAACTATTAGAATAGTTATAATGGTCAAATAAGGACATTGAAAAAAAAGGAGCAATAATAGCAAGGTTACCACAGATATGGAGGAAATGCAAACCTTGACTCTCAAATAAAGATTCTGATCAAAGCTTCAATTTTTTTTTCTATCAGCAACAGTCTACCTACTGCCATTCATTCCCCCAAAATTTAGCTTTTCTTCCTCTTCCCACTGTTACTATTCATTTAAATTTTCCTTAAATGCCTTGATGCTGTCTACAACATAGGAACACCTTTTAAAGACTGTTTTTCTGCAGAATTCCAGGTGCAATTCTGTATGTGCTGGCAAACTGCATAAAGGATTAAAAGAAAATGAAAACCACTCAGTTATTTTCCAAAGTCACCCTAGACAATGCAGTTTTTTCACTGCTTCCAGAAATAGACTAAATTTATAATGGTCAAATTCTCTGCATACAAATTCAGGTCAGGAGCCAGACTCCTGCTGAAGTTACTGTAGAATAGTGGCAAGGGAAACTTCAGTCCCATAGTCAGGAGAAGTGTTCAAGATGGTGCAATGATTATATTCTGCTTGTTATATCAGTCCTGTAGATACATCTTCTTTCTCCCTGGAGCAAGGCTTACATGCTAAAATATGTCCTTGTATGGATTTGCACACCATGGGTAAATTCTCCCCCTTTGTTGTCAAGCGATATTGATGTTGCTGACCCTTCATTTACATTTGCTTAGAACTCGCAGGAGGCAAAACTGGTAGGCGTTATGAACTTAAACAAATGCAATTTAAACCTGAAACCTACTTTACTATAATCACTGCTCTTAGCTCTGATACGAATGGATTTTCTTTGAATCCCATTTTACCAGACAGTGTGATAAGAACCTAAATTTCCACTCTGATTGCTTTACTCTATCGAGGCTATTCATTAATTTTAATTACTGCTTTTGTAAATAGTTTATGGTTTTCTGGCCATACGCCAAGCTCCTTTGTTCATTTAGTAGGTTGTAAAGATTATACATATATCTCTTTCCTATGGCATAATACTGAGATGAAGTTATTCTGTTAATCTGATCAATTGCATTTAATAGTCACACTTTTATCCCTTGAAGTTATAAACTATTCAGAGCCTTTCATTTCCTGTTTTATAAACTGTATCTAGTAAAAACTACAATATTTTGGCTCATCTTCAGGAGTAAAATATAGGAGTGTAAACTGTGTTTAGGCTCCTTTTAGGTTTTACTCTTCATATCAAGTAAATCCAAATGCTCTGAATGACCTAAATGATCACCAAGTAATTAAACAAGATGGCACATATACCAAGCAAACTGCAAATCTTTAATAGAGTTACTTGTCAGGTTCTGATATTTATTTTGTCAAAGTATGCAATGCAACTCCCACTGTACATCAACAACTGGCCTAATAGTAAAATTCATAGTAGTAAGAGAAAGGAGTTAATTACCATGGATGAGAGTTTCTATCTTTATATTGTTTTTATAAAAGAACATTTTTATTCATAAGAGTAGCTATCTCAATAAAGTCTTACAAAACTGCTTTCAGATAGTCCTTATTCTCTGTAGGTCTTGCTTCTGTACATCTGGTTCTCTATGGGGTATGATCTGTAAATAAATATGGTGTCAGTGGAAGCATGAAAGAGTAAAATTAATTTCACCTGACAAAAGCCCAGTTAGTGCTCCGTTACAAAGAGAGCAGCCTACATAAGAGATGGAAAATAGGCCTCGCTAGGCATTCTTTAAAGGAGATCAAAATTGTTTTACTGTTCATTTAAGGTAGAAAACATTCATGATGGCAATAGGTAGATGTCTGCAAATGTAAAAAGAAAAGAATATTTAAGAGTTTCTTGCCTCTCTTACCCAGAAAACTTTTTTTTTCTCTGTTTCTAAAATGACCTTCTTCTAGTTTATGTTGTAATAAAACACATCCTTAGTGATTTTAACAGCTGCAGGTGTTTTTGGTGTGCTCTTCTTTTCTAAAAAACAATTCTCAAATACCTGTCTCCAGCCATACTCCTACAGCCTCTGTGGTAATCCAGAAGACTGGCAGAACACTGATCATGGTTAGAGAGGCACGAGGTCTGGGAGTTCCCATGGCCTTGCAGTCTCAAGCGGAACAGCTCAGCCACATAAGAAAGTGCAACGACAATGAGGAATGTGGCCAAGTATCACACATCCCTTCATTCACTTCTACCTCCTCAAATGAGAAGATTTTCCCTAAAAATAAAATAAAAATAAAAGAGAAAAAAAACCAAAGCCTTGGAGAATGACTCAGATGCGCCTCTGGTTGATTTGACCAAACTACACAGGAAAAGCTTTGCCATCTCTTTTAACGACAGCAGGAATCAAAAATTTAAGTCTTCACATTTTAGCTCCACCCATGCATTTAGGATCTTTGTCAGAGTTTACTTCTCATGCCAAAATAGTTTCTTGAACCTGCATATAAATGTAAAATTATTGAACAACCACTTCAAAATTACTTAAAATAGAAGTAAAAACTCTTCAGGAATGACATGGGTTTTTTTAATCTGATGAAATGTAGTACTAACTTTACAATCCAGTGTTAGATGCAAACTTCCAAATGGGTATGAAAAGTTTTTTGACAGTAACTGCACAATATTTAATTCTTAGCTGTTATTATCACCTCTATTCTCAGATTTCTTCTTTCAGGTTAGCTGTCCTCCCACTGTAAATTCATGAGATTTCTGTTCTTTCTGACTTCTGTTTAGCTATTGTGGGAACAGATATGCTATTAAAAAAGGCCTCTTCTATTCTAGTCATGATCCTGCCTATAGATCAGATGAGTTTAATTCAGGAATTTGTTTTGGGAGAAAGGAGAGCATGGGAGAATTGAGTCATCATAGTGAAATAGGAGTTCATGGAGTGCTGTAAATAGATCTTTGATTTTATGGTCCATTTACCAGTCCAAGTAGAAAGCAAAGCAACTGAAGGACTATTCACAGATCAACCTTGGAAAGTGAGATCTGAGAAACTATACTGCAGTCAGATGATGGGATGCGAGAACCAAGCTAATAGGTCCTTCACCTATCTTCCCTTGATGTTAATCTATCTTTCCCTTGTTTCACCTGTTTTGTCTCTCTTGGGAAGAGCTTAGAGGAGTTGACTCTGTCATTTTAAGACAGCAAAGATTCCTTTTTCTACTGAGAGAATAGTCAGCTCACAAACTAAGGCCAGGATCCAGAAACCTGCCAGAGTAGCTGAAACACCCATCTCAGGAAATAGCTCCATTCAGTCAAATGCCAAGATTACCTCCTATCAGTCAAAAAACAAACAAGCAAACAAACAAACAACAACAACAACAACAACAAACCTACATGATTCAGTTTGTCACTACATGTTGCAATTTATGCTTTGCTACTGCTTCTGCCGATGTCTTGAATACCTTTTGCTCTGAAGCAAGGTCAAGTCAGCTGCTGCTGCTGGTTAGTCACTGCTACTGGTCCATATCTCATGACAGAGAAGTTGGATTCACCTTCCGTCCATTCACTCACAGGCTCCAGACAAGGAGCATAAACGAGACTCCAGCTACTTCTTCTTCATTTAAACCTTGCAGTATTACTTTTTCAAAATTCACATCTCTTCACTCCAGCCTTCCTCAGGGCTCATACACTTTGTCACACATCTGTTCAAAAGTGCTAAGAGCTAGTGAAGAGTAGCATCCAACAGAAAGACCATTCGCTTATGATTCAGAGTGATCTGTTGGAGACTTAACTTATCAGAAGGATCTCAATATGACTCATATAGGAATCTTAATGTTCTTAATGGCATGGAACTAGTTACAACAAGTAAATGCTAGTGCATATCAAGGTAGAAAACCCCGACTCTTTTTAATAGGTTAAGGTATACTTTTTACAGTTTCATAAGATGAACAGTCAGCATCCCATAAGGCTATGGCTAAATTATTTTATATGAGTAAAATATATAGGTAATATTTCCTATATTTGGCATAATTTATTTTCATAAAATAGATTAAATCATGCATATTTCATTCATGCTCTAGGTAACACTGGCAATACCATTCTTTGATATTATTAGGACAGTTAGAGCTATCCTCAACAGACAAAAACTGTGCAGAGTTTAACTGTGCAGGAATTTTTTTACTGTTCAGTATGATAGATATATACATTCAGAATAGAATGTATATCATGATATAAAATTCATTATATTTCTTTACAACTTGCAAAGGAAATTATTTTAATCTTCCAAGTGACAAATCTGAAATCAGATCTGGTGGAATTTTATTTTGCCCAATTTTAAAGACCTGGTGCTTCATTGGAAAACCAAATTTTAATACCTGGAATTTCCCATTCTGCACACAACTCCATTGACCAGGAACTATATTTCCATTCAGGTTTTAGATTAGCATGGAGAGCTAATTGCTAGTAAATTCAGTGTACTTTCCTTCTTGTTCTGTTCATGAATTGACTGCTGTAGGAAATGGAATTTTCATACAGAAATAAATCATCAGATCACTTCTGTCGATAATCGTCAGTCTATGGGTTGTTCCCTGCAAACATATGATCGTCTAATTTTGCCTGCAAACAACTGTGTTTTGAACCTTTAGATTCATTGATATTTTTATTCCTTGCGTAAAGAAGAGGAATTACTTACTTAAGCACAGCTTCCTGGTATCATGGTCATATAATCCCAATTTCAAATTCATTTTTTTCCCTCTCTTTAACATGTTCCAGCACCTACACATTCTATTTCATATTCTTGTATCTTCAAAAATCCTGCTGGCAAACTATTTACCGAAAAGGTCATTATTATAGTAGAAATGAGAGGTAATAAGAATTATCAATAAACTCATTCTAAAGTTGTGTGAACACAAGTAAAGGAAATGTATTTAACAATACAAATAAACTCAGAAGAGTTGCTGCATTATTATTCAGCAATGAGATATGCACAAACCTTTTGAGGTTTGAAAAGACAAACATATCGAACCATGTTTTGCTGGTAATAGTAATAATAAAACCGTCCATCTCCTCTGAGCATCAGACTTCTTTAATATAATCCCCAACAGATTTTATTCTAGGGTAAAATAGTCAGTCTTTAGTTTACCTTTAGATATACAGCTGCAATAGCAAGCCAGACAAGAATTTTATTAAGCAAGTCTAGTATATTTTCTGTCACTTTCTGGAGCTGTAGATTTATACCCATCTTTGTATTCAGGCCCATTTAAAAATGAAATATTTAAAAATGAATACCAGAAAAAAAAAACACTTCATTTCTGAAATATGCAATTAATATATGAATCCAAATACCTCAATCTGGCAAGGATAGCAAAATTCCAAGAATCACTCAACAGCTAAAAGTAAACACGTCCCTAAATGTTTTCTTTTTGAAAAATATTTAATACTTAAAATAATATGAAAGTGAACTGCTTTCTTGACTTTTATCCTTTGCTATCAATTTCATTAAAACAGCACTTTTCATTAAATTATTCCTCCAGAAAGTCAAGATTTGGTAGCTGCACACGATGAGATGTTTGTCCAGAAGGTATTTTTGTATGTTAGTGTAAATTAACTGATTTGCAAGTAAAAACTGAAACAATAAAAAAAAAAGGTTAGATAATAGACGAAATATAAAAAATGATAATCTAATCAATAAATGAAGCATAACCTTGCTTTTCAGATAGAACAGAATAATTCATGACAGATTCTGTATCTTTTCCATTTTTTTTCCCCGGGTAGAATATTTGGCATCTGTGAAAAATTTAAGTTAAACACTTTATTAGACAAATAGTAATCATAGTCAAAACCTAGACTGAGTACAATCTAAAGAATGATTAATGAATCTAGGTTAAATTTGTTAAATATTTGCACCCCTCCTTCAAAGAAATACTCTATTACAAAACTCAGTATGCTTATTTTCAAAATTGTCAGAATATAATGATTCAATAAGTCAGTTTGGAAGGACATTTGAGACTTAATTCAGATCAGTTTAATTTAAAAGGGGAAGTTCAGAAGAAGAAATAAAGTGAAAGAAAACATTTAGTTTGTGAAACAAAGTTTCGGCAATTAATGAACAATGACATTTTTCTGCTAAGTTAAAAAAAAAAACTTTTCATTTCATATTATTCCAGACCTTCTATTTTTTGATTAAGCCATTGACTTTACTCTATATAAGTTTTTTTCATCAGTTGAACTACTTCCGAAACTGTGATAACAAAGTGCGACTCTGCTGCCTGGAGTTTCACTGCAGACCTACCAAGTCACAGTAGATACATTAGTGTGATGTTCTCTGCATTAAATTACGAAAAAAAAAAAATGCTAATTGGCTTATTGTACTGCTTTGGTGAAAGGAATTGCTCCCTTTGATCTGCAGTATAATGAGATTTATTTTGAACATCAAAGTAATCTATAAAGACTGAACAAGTAGATGAGCAGCTACATATTTTCATGTCCTCTGAGGAGCAGGAGTGGGAATCAGCAATGCAAATACCATAGGATGAAGTGACAGTCTGAAAGGAAATGAGTCCTTGACAATTGCAGCTGAACTTTGCATTTTGTCACAGCAGCACAAAGACCTTGAACCACGTTTTATTCTCCTACACAGCTGCAAGTCTGACTGGGCACCGTTGACCGCCTTGGATTTGCTTTGAACCCATGCTGCTGCAATTTGGTTTCAAAGTTAATCCCTGACCCTAGCTTTTGTGGCTTCATGTCAGACAATTTCAACAGCGACACCAGGATGCATGGAAATGATGGACACTGCCTTTCTCAAATCCACACCCCAGGAACGGGAATGGGGCTGCGCTGTCTCTCACAGCCCTCTCCAGCAGGTCTCTCTGATGACTTGGTAGAGTCGTCCTGCATGGCTTTCTACAGAGTAACATCACTTACTGGTGCAGAAAAAATCCCTCTTTACAAAGGCTTTCTACCTAGAGACCTTTAAGCATGAACCATTTTGATTCAAGCGTGGGGAGAGGCTCGTAAGTAAAAATGAGATCTGAGACACATCTTAGCAGCTGGTTTCATTTGAGACCAAGAGCAAATTCATGGCAATTATTTCCACCCACCTTTAAAGAACAACCTAAGAAAGGAATGACTGAAAGATTCAGAAATTTCTTCTTTCCTCACAGATTTATTTTCTATGAACACAAAGGAAACAGTTTGATTTTTGGAAACATCAAAATTTGGAGGTTTTAAGATGTATTTCAAACTTGCATAGTTAGGACTCAGTCTTTGTTTTAGACAAAATAGTATAATATGGTTCCATTTCATCTAACAGCTTCTAAAGAAAAGAATGCTCCTTCATTTAGATTCAGAATGTACAAATTAACC